>NW_005871147.1:3875784-3932875 GCF_000147115.1 Myotis lucifugus | reverse complement strand
CCCCAGGTTTCTCCCCCGGGTTTCTGAAGCAATCTTGGCTGGGGAAATCAAAATCAGAAGGGCTCCTTTTCTCATCTCCTCCTGAATCCTTGCTGTCCGGGGCCCTCAGAGGGTCTGGGAACTGGTGTGGTCCCTGGTGCTGGGCACCTAAGCCAGGTCTCCTTCCAGGGCTTGGGGCGGGCATTCTCTCCTAGTCTGACTCCCCCTTCCCAGCTATGGCTGAGGCCAGGTCCCGTCTCTCCCCACCTTCAACCTCCCCTTGCCCTCTGCAATGATATCTTCTTAGGGCCCACATTTGGGAAACACCTCCCAGATGGGTCCCGTCCCACCTCTAAGAGCGTCTTGGTCCAAGATTCAAAAGAGAATTCCAGCTCTTTTTGTTCCTATTCAGGGTCTCTCTTTTGTCAAAATTGCGATGAGCCCCATAGCCCAATCAGTGGACTAAGCTCAGAGAGGTAAAGTGAATTTTCCTAAGTCACCCTGGAGCAGATATTTGAACACTGGCCTAATTGCAACACAATATCCTCTCCCTAGACAAAGAAGGCACTGGCTTTGCCAAGCTTGTTGACTGTCATCTTGCAGAAACCCTGGCACCCCAGCTCTCCGAACCCCACCTTTCCTCCCTCGGAGCCGCCTTCCCAAGAAATTCACTGCATCCGCCCTCCCTGCTCTTTCTCTCCTCTGCCCCCCAGCCTGGTTACTGCCATTCCTCCCTGGCTGGCTCCCTCCCACAAAAGAGAGAAAAAATGGAGAGAAAATGGATCTTTGAAGATACATGTATCCATCACTATTATTTACATTCTAATGTGCGTCTGTGGCTCAGCTCCAGTGGGGGAAATGTAAATCAGGTGGACACCGCTCCCGAAAGCCCTAAAGAGCTTGGCTCCCCCAAATTAGAATAGAAAATGCTCTTTTAAAATGCACCTTTAATATGTAAAAGCCTGCCGACCTGGGCTCTAAATAAACCAAACTTGAACCAGATGCCAAATAGAGTAGATGAAGGACAGGTGCACAGAGGGTCCCAGGCTGGGGAATGAGGCCTAAACAGCTATTTATATTAATGCAAAGAAAGTTCAACATTCTTCCCCTTGATATATGCTGCAGTGGGAGGTGGTTTTTGTCCCACCAGCGAGAATAAAACGTACAGCTCGTGATGGGCAGGGTCACATGTGCGAGATAAAAAGCTCTGGGTGTAATATATGTCTCCACCGCGTATTCTCAGCAGGCTTTGTATTAGATCTGCGGATGACAACAACAGAACACTTACTCAAGGTTAGACTCTGCTCGCCAGGCTCCCAATCACAGCATCCCACCCCTAAGGGAATGCAGCTGCTTCAGAATGGGCCCAGCAGAGAGCCCCAGGCTGGGCTCCTGGGGCACCCTGCCTGCCTTGGCGCTGAGCCAGCAGGTGGGCCCTGCTTGGGGCTGGAAGTCTCCCAGGGGGCTGCTGGCTCTGGTCAGGAATGCCTGCATGTGCCCGCCTGGGGGTGGCGTTGAGGGGGATGTGTGTCCTTCCCACTGGGGACACCCCTGACTGTTCACAGACTCCCTACAGACACACACAGAGCTGCCTGGGCAGTTCATAAAGCTGACACATATGACTGGGGGAGGGGGTGTGCTTACCCAGGTGTGTTACATGAAGTCCTAGCCCAGTGATGGCAAACCTTTTGAGCTCGGCGTGTCAGCATTTTGAAAAACCCTAACTTAACTCTGGTGCCGTGTCACATAGAGAAATTTTTTGATATTTGCAACCATAGTAAAACAAAGACTTATATTTCTGATATTTATTTTATATATTCAAATGCCATTTAACAAAGAAAAATCAACCAAAAAAATGAGTTAGCGTTTCACCTCTGACATGCGTGTCATAGGTTCGACATCTCTGTCCTAGCCTCTTCTCTGTGTATAAGTCAGAATTCACGTATTTATTTATTTGTTTCATGCAGGCAACATTCATTCATTCATTCAAAAGAGCATTACTGAGAAACTGTAGGAACATAAGGGGAGTTGATGAAGAGGCTCCGGTGGGTATAAAATGAAGATAACAGTACATGTTCAAAGGGAGCAGCTGGGTATGGTGTGTAGCCCAGTGCAGGGCAGTGGTAAGCAATCAATGCGTGTTGGCCTCATTGTAATTGTCAGCAATGTGTGGTCGACAGCGTGCTGGAGTGAGAGGAGAGACCAAATGATGACTGAGGTGCTGGCCATGTCATGAGAACCTTACAGTCTCAGGAGCAGTGAGCACCCAGAAAGATAAGCCAATAAGACCAAGTTCACATACTACGTTTAAGATAGAAGTACACTAAGTCCTCAATGTCGTTGTGAGGTTCTGCGACTTTAAGCAAAACTAGACGTGATAAAACCATTTTACCATAGGCTGATTGATATAAACAAGAGTTAAGTTCCTAGGGCATCTCATCAACGTTACAACATGAACAAAAAGATGTCGTTCAAGGACCTGCTGTATGAGCCCAGTGCTACAAGGGGTACCGGTCAGAATGGACCCGGAAAGGCTTACAGCGGTTCTCAACCTGTGGGTCGCGACCATCGGCAAACACATATAGCATATCAGATATTTACATTACGATTCATAACAGTAGCAAAATTACAGTTATGAAGTAGCAACGAAAATAATTTTATGGTTGGGAGTCACCACAACATGAGGAACTGTATTAAAGGGTCACGGCATCAGGGAAGTTGAGAACCACTGGCTTAGAAGAACAGATAATTCTTGACCTGAGACTTTAAAAATCAGTGGAATCTCCTCAGGAGGAGATGTCAATGGAAAAGCATTTTAGGCAAAAGGAACAGCATGTATAGAAAAGTAGTTTGTGACTGAGCTTGATGTAACGAGGGAGTGAGGTCAGTGTCTCTGGGCCTGAGATGTGAAACAGGGTTGGGAGCAGCAGGAAATATGTTTGGAGGGGTAGGCAGGGGTCAGCTCACTGAAGGCCTTGTCTGCCAAAATAAGTCAAACATTTATTCTGTTGAGTTTGGGAAACTTACACTGAAAAACTGTTTTTTCCTGACTGGGGCAGGCAGGGTATGCATCTGACCCAAAGGCAACTAATCCCCACACTGACTCAATTAATAGCCTGGCCTGGGCAGAAAGATTAGCTGGACCAGTCAGAGGCTCTTTGTTTGTGTTAGTCAGGACAGGCTAGGTTACACTGTGGTAACAAACATCACCAAATCTCAATGGATTAACAGAGATTTTCAACCCTTTTCATCTCATAGCACACATAAGCTAATTGCTAAAATTCTGTGGCACACCAAAAATTACATTATATGTCTTTGCTGACTGCATGTTTTAAAAATTCTTGTGGCACACCAGTTGAAAATCACTGGATTAACACAACAAAAATCTACTTTTTGCTCATGCAAGGGTCTGGGAAACTCTTCAGAGCAGCTGCCACCATATGGGGCCAGTTCTACCACAGCATCTCCATAGCAATAGTGCTTTGGTGGGAGTAGCGGGGACGGGGAAGAAGGCTTGCAGAATTGTACATTGGCTCTTAAGTATTTGTACTTGGAAGTGACACCTGCTCACATTTCATTGGCCCAAGCAAGTCACACTGCTACGCCTAACCTCAGTTACGGGTAGGGAGTGCTACCTTCCTGTGTGCTCAGAAGGCAAGCAGAACCCAAAATACATTGAGCACCAGTGGTGTCTATCGTTCTTGGGGAAAACAGAGAGAAGGAGCTAGTTCTCGATGAGATAGGAGAAGCTCAGAAGAGATAGTGAAGAAGAGGAGCTCCAGACCCTGTGGTGGCTGTGAACAAGAGACAGTCACAGGCCCGGCCAGTGTGGATCAGTGGTTGAGTGTCGACCTATGAACCAGGAGGTCACGGTTTGATTCCTGGTCAGGGCACATGCCCAGGTTTCAGGCTCGATACCCGGTGTGGGGTGAGCAGGAGGCAGCAATGATTCTCTCTCATCATTGATGTTTCTATCTCTCTCTCCTTCTCTCTTCCTCTCTGAAATCAAATATATATATATATATAAAAGAGATGGTCACTGTGGTTAGTTACTGAGTGAGCAGGTCTTTTGTTCCTGGATTCTGGCTTGGTTTGGGCCTTAGTTTGCTCTTTTGTAATGCTCTTCCCGGTTCTACACGTAGGAGATTCTAAGATTTCAGCAAACCTGGGAGAAGAGATGGGTTGTGCCAATGGGTCTGCCACTCCAGGCTCCACGTCCAGATGTAGTTGATCTTGATTTGTAAGTGAGAAACCGCTGACTGGCAGAAAGGCAGGGCTGGTTCTAGAAGGCCTGAACCCAAGGCCGAATTCCCCGAAGGCCTGAAGCTGGGGGTTGCAGGCTTGGAGGGCAACAATTTGGGGGAAGACGGGTGTCTGGGGGTGCAGGGATGGGGAGCAGGGTTCACCCACTCCCTTAGGTCCAACAAGCCATGGCAGATGAGTGAAAGGCCAATGCCTTTTCCGGGGCATTTTGCCAGCAAGGCAAACACCACAGCCCCTTGCATCGCCTCCCACTTCCCCTTCCCTCTGAGGAGGAAGGATGGTGGGAGGGGGGTCATAACCCCTGCCCCTCAGTCCCTCAAACACCTCCAGATGGCTTCAGGGTGTGGTTCCCAAGGAGTGTAACTGATGCCACAAATCACAGAGGTGGCAGGTCAGGCTGGATGGCCTCTGAGGTCCTTTACAACATGAATGGGAATCGAGGGGCCAAGAGCTGGGTCCTAAGAGAGGGCGGGGGAGGGGACACGCCCTGTGTGCCCATCCTGCTCCTGAGGGATCATGGGAAAGGGAGGGAGAGGCCTGGAGCTGTGTGGCCCTGGACCTCTCGCTCTCCAGGGCCCTGGTGGAGAGCAGAAGGCAGTTGGGCCTGCGTGGGGCTGGGAGTGAGGGCACTGGGCACAGAGGGAGGGGAAGAGAAGCAAGGAAAGAGGAAGTGGAGGAGGAAGATAGAGAGAGAAGCAAGTGGTGAAGGAGGAGAAGGAAGAAGGAAAGGCAGGAGAAAGAGATAAAGAAATCAAAGGGAGAAGAGCAAAAAGAAGGAAAAAGAGAAGGAAAAGAGAGGAGAGAGGAAGAAAGGAGACGTACGAAGAAGAAAGGAAAGTGGGAAGAAAGAGCTGGAGCCACACAGCACTCCTGGGCGCTAGGAGCCAAAGTGGGCGCCCGGGCTGCCTGGAGGGGAGCCCCGCAGGCTGGCCCTGGCAGTGAGGAGAGCACAGTGGGCCACTATGAAGATCTATTGGGCCCCGCAGTGCCATTGTCTTCAGAAGGAATTAAAAACAAATTGCTGAGGGCCAGCACATAATTTAAAGACTCACGGCAATTTTATGACTTGCTAATGTTCCTAATTACATGCCCGTGAAAGGCTTAATTAATTGGGGGATGTAGCAAAAAGTGGAGCCTGTGTTTGTTATCATGGTTCCACTGCATTGATTTTAGTGCCTATGGAGAATTTAGGGCCTCTTTATTTGCACAAAGAAAATGCAAGTCTCTCGAAAAAATGCACATTAAGATCAACCCCTCGCTGCTATCTAATATACTTTCCTCTACTTAACCAAAGCGCTTGTAATCATATTTTGTAAATGTTGGTGCCGTTAATTGCATTGTGAGGGAAAATTGGTTCCGCTTGGCTGGTTGTGGAGAATTTTATAAAGTTGGCTTCCTGCACCCCATTCCAGGAGACTCTTCCCAGGGAACTTGTGGAGAAGTTGGGATGCCCAGCCACGGAAGTCAGCACGGTTGCCCTGAGCTTCCCTGCTCCTGGCCAAAGCTCGGCTGTCACGCCCTCTCACTCTCCAGGGCCCTGGTGGCGAGCAGGAGACAGTTGGGCCTGCGTGGGGCTGGGAGTGAGGGCACTGGGCACAGAGGAGGCCACAGGCGGCCAATCCTCTCGAGAGCATTGAAACGGAAGACTCAGTTCCCTGGGCCCAGTCATCCCTTCCCTGTGAGGCCTTGGATAAGGCACTTAGCTTCACTGCGCCTCAGTTTCTTCATCTGTGAAATGGGGTAATGATTCCTGCCCTGCTGACGTCACTGAAGAAGGGAATGGGAGTGAAAGAGGCCCAGATCTAAGGCTGGCGGTTACTGTCATTAGCCACCACTGTCTCCTCTCTTCCTTCCTCAGGGGACTGCAGGGAAGTTCTTCCAGCCGGGGCTCTCTCTGGGAGAGGGACAATGACCCACACTCTGCCTTTTATAGGGAGAGGCACAAAAGGTTCACTGGGAGATGTGTTGGGTCCAGCTCATGTCCTCTCCGCTAAGAAATTATTCCTGACACTCCCCTCCCTGCGGCAGGCCAGGCACTCACCTTTCCTTTGTACTCTCAGGGCTTTCCCAGGCCCAGAGCCTTTCCCCGGGCTGCCACTGTGTGTTCATGGCAGACTCCTTGGGACAGAGACTGGCCCTCTCTCCTCTTTGTCCCCAGCGGTTAGGTAGGATTGCTGTTTTACTGAGAGAATGAATCAATGGATCAAGCCACTCATTTGGGCAATGGGGCTTGGTCAGAGTGGGCTCTCCAGGCTCAGCTCCTTATTTCTGCCTCTTTGGCTGAGTTCACTGATCAATAGCTCCTCCCTCTTATATCACTTTAAACGTGTTAAATATACACATTTTTGGGTTCTCTGATAACTCCATGAGATGAAATTCACTCATGCTAATAACCCATTGGCTAAAACAGGTCACACGGCTGAGTCTAGAGGTTAGTGTGGGAGGGTGTGAATACTGGGAGGTGTGGTTCATTGGGAACAGCTGATATACTAGTAGCGGTCTACCACAATAAAGTACAGCACCATTCATTTTATGAGATATTGCCAAATGGCTCTCTGAAGGTAATATCAAGTTATAATCTCCCAGCCCTGGTACAGTCCCTCCCCAAAGGTGCCTGGGTTGTTCTACATCCACACCAACACATGGATATTGCCAAGCTTTTCATTTTTGCTAGACTAACTAATGTGAAACAGTGACACATTATTGTGTAGTTGTATTGCCCTGATTACTGGTGGGGTTGATTCTTTCCCTCCCAGCTTTGTTGAGATGTAATTGACATACAACATTGTATAAGCTGAAAGTGTATGATGTGTCAAGAGTTGATTATTCTTTCCTGTTTATTGAACATTTATCTGGGTTTTCTTTTCTGTGAATTGCCTGTTCCTATCTTTTGCCCATCCATCCATCAAGTTTTTGTTTGTTTATTTGTTTTGGCTAATCCTCACCCGAAAGTATTTTTCCATTGCTTTTTAGAGAGAGTTGAAGGGAGGGGGAGAGACACAGAGAGAAACATCGATGTGAGGGAGACACACCGATTGGTTGCCTCCAGCATGTGCTCCCACCGGGGCCACGGATCCATCCTGATGGAATCCAATCTGAGACCCTCAGTCCATGGGCCGATGCTCTATCCATTGAGCAAAATCGGCCAGGGCTATTTTTTCTTTTTGTCGTATTAATTTGTAGTTGTTTATATATTTCTGGATCCCCAATTCTTAAATATTTAACCTGACCATGGAGGGAATGTCTTCTCATTCTCAAAAGGAGGCTGTTACTGGGGCCCGTGGGGCAGAAACTTAGGCAGGGAGTCGGGGACACAGAGCTTCCTTGGGTGTGACTCTAAATGGCCTCAGGGGCTGTCCTGCCCTCCAGGGGTCTCTGTCAGAGTTAGGGTGCAGATGGGGAAAGCCGGGACTCCCCGTCACCTCCTTGCTTTCCCCTTCCCTTCTCATCACTTCCGACAGGCATCCTCCTCCTCCAGCACACAAGGGCACCACAGCTCAGTCCCATGGGAAACTGGACAATGGTCAGAGCATGAGAAGGTGAAAGACACTGCAGCTCAGAGGACTGCTGCGCCTGTGTACATCCCGTGTGCTGCTGCGCCTGTGTACATCCCGTGTGCTGCTGCGCCTATGTACATCCTGTGCACTGGACACTGATCCCGAATAGATCCGCACTGCCTGCCTCTGTGCCTTTGCTGATGCTGTTCCCACTGCCTCCACACGCTAGCTCAATGCCCCTTGCATAAAACCCTCCCGTAGGTGGTTCTCCTTCTCCACACTGGGTGCAATCTATCCCTCTCCTGACACGCCATATAATTTTCTTTGTACCATTTGTCACCCTTTACAGACCCAAGTTTGAGTTCCAGACAAGAGGACTCCAACAGACAGTCTTAGTGGTTGAGTGCCCCTAAAACAAAACTCAAACCCCAAAGTCAGCTTTGATGAATGTATCCAGAATTCTACAAGCAGAAAATCTAGAAAGGAGTGATGCTAACTTAGCACACAGCTCTGAGCTGTCCAATTTGACAGCCAGTAGCCACAAGGCTATTTCAATGTGGATTTGGATTAAATTAGAAGTCCATCTTCTTAGTCACACTAGCCGAGTTTCAAGTGCTTAATGGCCACACGTGGCCACTGGCTACCATACAGTACAGTGTGAATACAGAACATTTCCACCACTGCAGAAAGGCTATTGGGACAGTGCTGATTATATTAGTTCTGTTTTACAGATTAATGACCTTTCTTTTTTGAAACACCTGTGCCAGCAGAGAGACAAAAATCTCTTCATGATTTAGGCTTCCAAAGGTCAGCCACTAATTTGCTGTGTCACCTTGAGAAAGGTCACCCTCTCTGGGCCTCAGCTTGCTCATCTGTAAAATGAGGGAGCTGATGTAGGCCCTTCCATCTCTGACCCAGTCTGGTTCCACTGGGGAAACAGTTATTTGTGTCCTGGCAGGAAGAGCACAGGGAGGGATCGGGAAGGGGAGGGAGGGAGGAAGAGGAGGAGGGAGGAGATCATTAATGGCTCCCAGCTTCTTGCCTTTGATCAGGTAGTCTGGAGTGAGGTGAGGGGCCAGGAGATTGGGGTGGTGGGAGGAAGAGAGGAAGCAGAGGGCCAGGTGAGGGGTCAGGTGAGAGGCAGCTGGCATGGGGGGTCTACCACCCTCCTTCTTTCCGCCTGGGAAAGAGCTGAGCCCTGGCCCAGGGCCCTCCCCTCCCAGCCCTCCAGCATCTAAGGGGAGCTCCGTGGAGAGACTGGGTATCTTGCTCGCCCCTACCACCAGCTCTCCCGTCCTGGCTGCCATTCAGCAAATATAAAGGCAAACAGGGACTGATGGGCCTGGAGGAGGAGGGAGAGTGGGCTCCAAGGTGGAGTCCTGCATGCCTGTCCATCCTGCCTGGCCAGGAGGGACTACTGAAATGAGTGCACTTTGAAAAAAGAAAAGGGTAGCCAGTGTGGCTCAGTGGTTGAGCACAGACCCAGGAACCAAGAGGTCACCAGCTCAATTCTGGTCTATTCAGGATCAGTGTCCAGTGCACAGGCTGGTCAGGGCACATGCCTGGGTTGTGGGCACAATCCCCAGTGGGGGGGCCGGCAGGATGCAGCCAATTGATGATGTTTCTCTCGCTCTATCCCTCTCCCTTCCTCTCTCTAAAAATCAATAAAAACATATTTTAAAAAAGAGAAAAGGGGTAGCCTTTCTGAGCTGTTGGCTTTGAGGACTGAAGCATATAACTTGGTTGGTGACCAGAAATTGGAAATTACTTTCCATCTTTGGGGAGGGGAGGGAACTTTCCAGTGGGGAGACAGCCCTGGAGTTGGGATCAGGTTTCCAATTCTAATTCCTCAGATACGTAACCTCTCAAAGCCTGTTCCCTCCTCTGTAAAATGGGACCAGGGACACAATAACCAGTGTGAGGAAGAAATGAAGCCAAGCCTGCGTGGAGATGCCCCAGATGTATTTGGGTGCCTGCGGGTTTAGAGTCCTCTGAAATCCGAGCTCAGGCCCCTGCAGGGGACCCTGTGCACCTTGCCCTGATAGTCACCCTCAACCCAGGGCTCTAACTGCATGGTGGGGAGGGGGCTGGGACCCTTTGATCTCCCAGATCAGAAACCACACCAGCCTCTCTGGAGGGCTGGGCGGGTGCCTGGGGAGAGGGCACTGGCAGTCTGGGTCCCCTTGGCTCAGACCCAGGAGTCCAGGTTTCAAAGGTGAGCTTCAAAGGCAGGGCTGAGTGAATGTGGCTTCCTTTGTACCTGCTCAAGGAAGGAAAATAAGCCAGTGCCCCCTCCTGCCCAGGATGGCAGCTCCGATCACAGGACATACTCCCTGCCCCTTTCATGCCCCAATACAACTGGTTTGATCTCCCCAACACGACTTTCCTCCTATCAAAGCAGTGATGGAGCTGATTAGGGTGGGCCCTGCCCAGCTCAGGCTGCCCTCGAGGTTATGGTGGTGGCATGGGCGGGGGTGGGGGGTGGGGGGAGTTAGAGGGAAGGAAGGCCAGGAACTGCAGCTTTAATGGAGGGGGAGCATCGGCAGTGAAGCAGAGAGGTTTGAGAACCAGGAAATTGGCTGGAGTGATGGCAGCGAGGTGCCTGCTGGGGCCTGGGGCCGGGGAGGGGGGCAGAGGGAGGGGGGCTGGTGAAGCTGAGAGGGACTTCCCTCCACTCCCTGCCTCCTCTAGCTCTCAGAAGAGGCGGCTTACCTGTCACCAGACCTGAGAGACCCCCTCCCTGCCTCTTCCTTGGCTGACTAGACCTCACCCTGGCCAGCACAGGAGGGGGCTCCCCCACCCCAGGGGCTGCCTGTGCCAGCATCTCGGTGACCCCACAGATGCCCTGGCTGGGCTCCAGCGGGGGAGAGGGGTGAAGGGAAGGTGAGCGTCCCAGCCCCTCCCACAGTGTGGCCGGAGCCACTCCAGTGGAACAGGGCTGGGCAGGAGGTGGCTGGAAGATGAATGAAGTGCTTATTCTCTGTCAAGTTGCCCACACCTTGGCCTGAAATGCTGGGGCCTCAACCACGTGGATAAACTCTGCCCCTTCGACAAAAGCCTCCCACGGCCTGGTGCCCTGCCCTCACCTTCCAGCAGAAGTTTCAAAAGCCTGGGACCCCGGACAACCAGGATTCTCTTAGGATTGGTATGCAGAGCTGAGATTTCTAAGTGGAACACCCCATGCCTCTCCCAGGAAATGGTCCAAGTGTAAATTCTCTCATTCCTTTTTACTGAACACCTACATGTGTCAGGCATTCTCATCACTAGTCTATAATTTACACATTGTTATCCCATTTTATAAGTGAGGAAATTGAGAGTCAGGGGTTAGGCAACTTGCCCCAGATCAAAGGGCTGGGAGGTTGGTAGACTTGGTGCTCAGAGCTCACTGTGTTGACTGGAATGCTTTAGGCTTGGCTCTGCAGTGGGACCAGAGTGAGCCCTTCTCCTGGGACACGGCTACACTATTGTTATCATCTGGGCCACACTTCCCCGTCGGTAAAGTGAGGTTGATGGACTGGCTAAGTGGTTCTTTTGACCCTGGCTGCACATTGGTATTTTTAAAAAATATATTTCTTTATTGATTTCAGAGAGGAAGGGAGAGGGAGAGAGAGAGAAACATCAATGATGAGAATCATTGATTGAGCACATCCCCTACTGGGGATCCAAGCCTGTAACCCAGGCATGTGCCCTTGGCCAGAATTGAACCTGGGACCTTCAGTCTGCAGGCCAACGCTCTATCCACTGAGCCAAACCAGCCAGGGCCACATTAGTATTTTAAGAATACGTCGGGCCCTCAATTAACTTCGTTTTGTTATAATGTCGATGCCTAGGAACTTAACTCTACCATTAGCCTATGGCAACACTGGTTGTGTTAGACGTTGTTTATCCGAAGTTCCAAGGACCTGTGTTAAGTGAGGACTTAAGGCATTGATGCCTCCTCCCCATCCCCCAACTAGCCCAAGAAATTCTGATTTGACTGGCCTGGGCTGAGCTGCAGGTATCTCTCCCTTAAAGCTCCCCAGGCGATTTCAGAATGTGGTTAGGGCTGAGAATCCCTTGGGTCCGATGATGGCTAGTTCTCAGGGGTTAAGGATGGAGCCCAGCCCCTTCCCCAGGCTTGGAGACCATGGCCTCTGAGTCTGTTCTCAGGATAGCTATGCCGGCAGGAACATGGAGCAGCTGTCTCTTTAAGGAGATGGCACGCTGGGAGCCAGCAGAGGACCCAGCCCTGTGGGCCAGGTGGCGAGAAGGCTGGGGAGGAGCAGGTGCCTCAGCAGGAGCTGGGGAGGCAAACTTCCAAAGGGAGGAGGGAGGAGGGAGGAGGGAGGCGGGAGGCAGGAGGAGGGAGGAGGGGGAAGGAAGAAGGGAGGAGGGCAACTCCCTCAGCCGGGGTGGGCGCAGACAACTGACTCCCCCTTTTGAGGAGAGAAGCGGCTCTTTGGTCTGATCCTCTGGAGCCAGCTCTGGGAGTGCCGGGCCTGGAGGGGCAGGGACAGGGCCCAAGAACCATGGTGCCTTTGGGGAAGGTGAACCCAGTGGCCTTGGCCACCTGCCCTGCCATCCCTGCACACGGCGTTCTTATACTCGGAGCCCATGTGAGTGAGAGGGGAGGGATCAAGGGGCACCTTGACTCTCCTTCCAGAAAGATCTGCTGACAGAGACAAACGCACCCATCCCTACCCCCACCCCCACCCTCTCTGGCTGCAGCTGGCAGGCACCTCAAGCTGCTCAGGCGGGGTGGGCCTCTCCCCACCTCCCCCCCTCCTTCCCTTGTGCCCATGGCCGCACTCTGTCAGGCTTCAGCAATCCCGGGGTGTGTGTGTGAGCTGCTCAGCACGCGGGGCCCAGAGCAGGGGGAAGGGGGCCGCTGAGAGCCGGGCTTGTCCTCTATCTACTTGGCTTCTCAAGCTGAGATGGGCAGACACATCACCCTCAGGTTTTTGTTAAAATATAAATTTGGATCTGGTAGGCGGGGCCTGACACTCTGCATTGCTAGCAGCCCTCAGGTAATGCTGCTGGTCCGTGGACCACTCTGAGCAACAAGGGCTAGAACTCCCCCATGGCTGTTCTGTGAGCCCGGCCCTCTGGGCCCGCAAGCAGCTGGCACTCACCAGGGTAGAGCCAGGCTGGTCCAGGCTGGGCGGACGGCCACCAGCCCTGGTGCCCCTAAGGAGCAAGTGGTCCTCGCCAGCCTGGCACGTGGCGCCATGGATGGCTCAGTGCCCAGAACAGGAAAAACATAAAATCTCATTTCAAGCCCCAATGGTGGTTTGGTTCAGCTTTCCTAGCTTTTTAGGAACTTAATTCCATGCATTTTTCTTAAATGCAAGGCTGCAAGGCACCTGCTTAAAATGATTTTTCCCCTGTACAACTGAGTAGAGACGGGCAAAGGGGGGCAAATGCGTTTCCTTCCCTTTTTCGGGCTCTGCTTTGCTCTGTCTCTGCTGTGTCTGTGCTGACGTCTGTCTGTGTTGGCCTTTCCTGCCTGTTCCTGTTCTTTCCTTGACACAGTGCTGGGCTTTCATCTGTACAGACCTAAGTCTGAGACCTTCCTTTGCCACAGTGGAAGAGCGCTGTGACTTTAGACGAGACTCTTCTCTGGGCCTCAATTTGTTCATCAATAAAACGGGCCCATGAATAGGTGCTTCATAGAGCGGTTGTATTTTTTTTGTTTGTTAAATTTGTTGAGGTAACATTGGTTAATAACATTATAGAGATCTCAGGTGCACAACATAATTCAATATCTGTATACCTTACTGCGTGCCCACCAGTGACTATTTTCATATAAGATCATAAACATTAGAGCACCTTGTAAAGTGAAAAGGATTGGCTGACAACATGGGATCATTACAGGGCAGAACCTGGGAAAGACTCGACTTGCCCTGAGTCTCAGTGTTCGCACCTGGTCACGGGAGAGAAAGGGGCATGAAAGCATGCCTGCAAAACAGCTCGCGCCCCTCCCTGGGGGCTCAAAGAACGTAGCTGCCGCTATTACTACAACCTTCTCCGTCTCCCAGTGTTAGTCTGTCCCTCCTCTGTCTCTGTCCCTCCACCCCTTCCCAGCATCTCATTGACCAACACTTCTATGGCTTTCCCTCCAGTCACCTCAGGCTCTCCCAGGGAGACAGTCCCAAAGCCCTGGTGTCAGGGCCCACCTGGTCCCTGCTGGAGCAGTGTGTACAGAGGCCACGGGGAGGTGGGGGAGGGGGTGCTGGTAAAGACAGACACCCAGGGCCCCAGGAACTGGAGGTTCCCCAGCTTCACAAATACAGCCTTTGTCCTCAGTACCGTTGTTTCACCAAGGGCCATGCCAAGCAGCCTTCCACATCCCCAGAAGATCCAACAAGAGTCGTGGATTACATGAAAGCAGCAGGGATTTGAGTGGGATACACGGCAGGCTCTCTGGATAACAGCCTGGGACAACAGGCAGGAGAAGCCCAAGCCGAGGGATGAAGGCTGAACTGCCCTGTCCCAGGAAGGAGGCCTGCAGTAGGTCAGGTCTGAGAGCTGGCCAGGGTGCTCACGGAATGCTGGTCCATATCTCCCCTCTCCTGGTCTAGAGTGTAATCATTTAATTCTGGTGTGATACCTCAATTTCTTTGAAGCTTAAAGACAAAATAGAAAACCATCTGCACGAGCTTGAATGTGGCATTCAGCAAAGGCCTTCGCTGACAGGCAGCCCCACCCTCGCCCTCCCGGCTTCCTGAAGGCACGTTTTGGCTAAGAGACAAAGTTCGAGGTGTGAAACCCAACTGTCGATACAGCCACTCTCGGCAATCAGGCAGAATTAATTGTGTGAACACCATTGATCAAACCACTTAATACTTACAGGGGCTGAGAAGGAGCTGAAATGTAATTTCATTACCAACCTGCTCACCCCTAATAAAACTCCTAATAACTCTCTAATTTTTCTTTCAGATAAGGGCTGATAGGTGGAAATGGGGGGTGGGCGGATTAGGGGAAGGGAGGGACATGGAAACTTTTTTTCTCTTCTTTGCTGAACTCTATTCAGATAGAACCAAGTTAAATAGTGAGTCCCAGGAGCATCTTATCACAAGTCACCTTAAAGGTTGTGGCCAACCCTGAGATTCCTGCCGAGGGGTGCGGGGAGCATGGAGGATGGGCACAGAGAATCCTAAGCTGCAAGTGAGGGTAACAAAAATCAAGACTGATTTAGCTTAGGGTGATTATTTGGTGATTCAAGGGCACCTCAAAACAAAACGTGTGTGGCTTCCCTGGGCCCACAGCAGGGGGTAGGTGGTGAGGTGGGAGCAGCAGTCACAGGTTCAAACCTCCCAGGAGAATGATTCCAGGGATGGTTACAAAGTAGCATGAGTCCTGGCTGAAGTCTTGAGTGGGCAGAAGGAAGTTCGGTTTGGGGGCCAGGAACAAGTACTGCATGCCCACCTGCACACACATACACGGGCCGGTGTGAGTTCCATGGACGAAAACACTCTGTCTTGTTCATGGTTTTTTCCTGCGCCCCACGGGGCATTTGAAATGTAGCAGGCACTGGACAGATATTTGGAAACTATGCACAAAGAGCACATGCATATGCGAGCACATGACCTGCACACACACAGCAGCAGCCCACTATTCCCACCCTTTGTTCTCTGGGAGGGAAGGGAACCTGCAGGTCTTATTTGCCATCTTATCCCTGGCACAGAGTGGCACCTGGAAACATCTGTGTGAAGAAGAGGTGGATGAGACATGCCTCCAGCAAAGCTCATCCGCTCACGACATCCTTTCATTCGAACTTTGGCTCAAGACTCGCCTCTCCCAGGAGGTCTCTCCAGCTGCCACATTCTCAGGGACTCACTCACCTGCCCGACACACCTGTATACACTGGTTGCTCAGCTGCCTTTAGCATGTACCTCCCTCATCAGACTTTTGTCCTCCCAGGGCACCCCCTACACCCCGCTCGATATCAGACCAAGAACTGCTTGAGAGGAGGAGCCCCGCCCTGTCAGAGTGGGGGCCCCTGGACAGCACCCCCATTCCTCCATTGGACTGGAACCCTCTGAGCTCCAGAGGGAGTGCCTCCTCTACTTGTCTGGGCTGGTGGGATGCCACCGCCTTTTTGTTTAGCTTTCACTGGAGCCCCTGAAGTCCCCCAATGCCCAACAGATGCCAGCAAGCCTGCCCACTGCCTAGGGTTCATGGTTGAGTTCACAGGGTGGGCACATAGGCAGACAAGGGGACACAGCATAAATAATGGGGCCTGGGGGAGGGTGTGGATACACCAGTGGACCTGTGCAGACGGGTCCTGCCTTCCCGCACCGAGCCAGTGTGAGCAGCAAAATCCAGGTTTCTATGACCCGGTCCCATCATGCTCTGCCTAGGACTACCCCCTGCCTATCTCGGGCCCTAGAATGTGGCCTTTCTGGGGAAGGGATGTAGGAGGGGCACCCCCACATCCAGGTCCTCAACCACTCCCCCCAACTATACACAGTCTTCTTTCCTGCCCCAGCTCCCTTTACCTGGCTTCTGAGGCCTGGGAGGGAGGGATGGAAGGAGGGAGGAGGGGGTGCGAGCAGGGGGCAGTGGAGGGTAGTTATTTACAAAGCCTGTGCCCTGGGGACCCTTGTCCTGGACAACAATTACAGCCCCTTAATTAACTGAAATGCAGTCCGCCTGTCGATGGAGGCATGTCCCCCACTGAAGTTTGCTGCGCCTGCCGCTGTCTAGTACTGGTTAATGAATATAAATCAGATAGTTTATAGTTAGCAAGCAGGGAACAGGCTGGCAAGGGCCTGAATTCCAAAGCAGAATGCCCGAGGATAGGAACGTGCCCTCCATAACAGAGGCCAGGGCACCTGTGGGGGCAGCACGGATGGGAAGGCTACACCTGCCCACCCTGTTCTCGGGCTCTGAGGGCACACACAGGCGTACGTGCAGCCCGTGCACCTGAGAGACACCCAGTACAGGCTTTCCCTGCATACACGTGATGCACCCGTGGAAGCGGATGACACCTGCATGACCTGTGCCTTCTACGAGACACATGGCTATGCTGAAGAAGCACTCCTCCTCCCAACCCCACGCCCCTCGCCCCCGAGGAAACCCTGGCCCCTGCACTCTTCTGAAATCCATAGGGCCTCAGCTCCGGGCAGCTTCTCCCTTAGATGTCAGACCCCGCGCCTGCTGCCCCTATAAGAGACAGAGCCAGTCTGGTCCCCAGGCAGCTCCCCCTGATTCCGGGGGTCAGCCAGGCTGACTGCACCTGGCAGGGGCTGTGGTGGGGTCACTGTGGCTGTAGAACCCTGACTCCAGGCAGGGAGGCTCCTAGAAAGTGTGTGGGAATTCCACCCAAGGCCTTCGCTGCTGCAGAGGGAGTGCATTGCCACAGTCCTGGTCCAGGGCCGGGTTTGAGGGCTGGTGATGTGTGCACAGGACCCCGTGTTTGCATGGCTTAATGATGTAATGCTCTTCTGCAGGGGTCTTGGAAGTCTTACTCATTTTGAACAAGGGGCCCTGCATTTTCATGTTGCACTGGGCACCCCAAATGATACAGCCAGTCAGTCCTGTTCTTGCCCTTGACACAGGGCCAGTGGGACAAGACTGTGCAAACTATGAGTTTGGGGTTCTGTTGTTTAGGGTGTCCCTAGACAGAACTCTAGCTACATGGGTCCCCTGTAAAAGCACACTTTACCCAGACCTGGGCTGTGTCCTGCTGGCTCTGTCCCCTGGGCAAGTCACCTCACCTCTCCTGGTCCCACGTTCAGGTTTCCAAGGAGAGGACCCTCAGCGCCCTCTGGCCCAGCCACTGCTCATCAGGGAAGAGGCCCAACTTCCTTGGAATCTTGGTGTCTCTCTCTCTCTCTCTCTCTCTCTCTCTCTCTCTCTCTCTCTCTCCCACACACACACACACACACACACACACAGCTGAAGCCTCATCATAGAGCTGCATTATTGCCTCTGGAGAGAGGTGCGGGGGGCGGGGGGGGTCCCCACACCCAGGCAAGTCCTGACAAGCTGTTTCTGAAACCCAGAGACCAGCCAACACCTTTCCTGGGCTTGTTTACTCCCCTTCTAGGGAATGAGGGGCTCCAGCTGTGGGAACGAAGAGGTTGGTGGTGGTTATGGTTTGGGGGCATATAAAGTAATTGGCATCCACAGCTTGATGACACGCCCCCCTCCCCGTTCTGCCAGGTAGGTCAGGGCTGGGAGGGACAACAATTATTTACTCCTCCTGGGCTCCCTTGCTGGGAGAGCTACGGGGAGCAAGGCAAGGATCTCCAGGTTCTAGGGACAAAGGAAAATGATCCTATGACCACAGAGGCGTGCATGGCAGCGGGGCAGAGCTCAGGGACAGGAGAGCAGCAGACGTGGGCCTGGGCAGTGGGGGGGGGGCGGAGGAGAGGGGGGAAGGGGTGCAGGATGTGCATTCGGACTGTTCTGGGCCAGGGGCTGCAGATCTGTGGGGAAGGGGAGCTTTCGCACCTCCTGTTGGTACCGCTAAGGCCCCACAGCCTTTAATCTGAGGCAGCAGCAGTGTAGGGGTATCCCCAGTCTCCACCCTTATGCAACAGCCCAGGGGAGGGACAGAGCTTGTCTAGGCTGCTCTTTTTTTTTCCCATGGAGCTGACTGGGGAGGAGAAGGGTGATGCTCAGGTTGGCCAGGGCCTCGTGCCTCCGCTGATGGGTCTCTCACAGAAGCATCCCTCCATTCTGGCTAAGCTACTTGAATACACCCATTTCACAGATGGAAAAGTAAACAGAGAAGGCACTCACTTCTGGGGTCCTGCAGCACCAAGGACACTAAAGCTCAGGTGACTTCTCTCTGATTCCAGACAGGGGCCCTTGAAGGCCGTCAGCAGCCCACTACCCCTAACCCCTCCCCCACACCCATCCCATACACCCAGAGGTGGATGGCAACCCCACGTCCCTGTCAGGATGGGGAGAGGAGGGTCCTCCAATGCTCTAACAAGGGTGCCCTGAACAGCGTGTCCTAATAAACCCTCTCATGCACCAGAAACATCTGATAGTCACAGCCTGGGTGAGGGAGACAGGTAGGGTGTCAGGAACTGAATTCACAAAGACAGAGGCCAGAGAAGGTGCCAGAAGAGGTCTGCATGGTGACTCATCTGGAGTTGACGCCGAGAGGATGTCTCCTAGGGCACTGAGCCCCCCGTGTGGGTTGGGAGGGCAGAGGGAGGAGAGGTTGTGCGGTTTGGTTTGGAATCTGGTCAGGCTCTCCCGCCCCTCCCATCTCTGAGACAGATGGTCTTCAACTGGGGACAACACACAAAATGAGTCCCTAAGACACTGAGATGCCAAGAGCTCTTGGTCAGCTCTCCAGGGAAGGCCAAAGTCGAGGGCGCCCTGAGCAGGGCAAGGACCAGCCTGGGCAGAGCTGGGAGACCCGGGCCTGAGCGGACCAGCCCCTCCCCCCACTCCAGTCTCTGGGCTCAGCAGGCGGCAGGAGTGGGACAGCCCTTCGTTTTGAGGTGAAATGAGAAATTATGAGCTCGGGAACCGGCTGCTGTTAGGGGATCATTGATATCATCAGACAACAAGATGGATGGTTTGGGACGCACACCTGGGTCGGAGTTAGGGCACCTTGGGCCGGCCATCAGTGGGCACTGCCCCTCCAAACCCCCTGGAGATGGGTTTGATAGAGACAAGTTTGGCCTACCCAGCTTTCTGTCTTTCTGCAGCCCCCACGGAGGCACAAACTGTTGTGTTTTGTTGCTTTTTTTAGTTCAGGTCTTTCCATTCCGCTCCGGAGACGGTCAGAGCTAACTTTTTTTTTTTCTTAATCCTCACCTGAGGACATTTTTCCATTGATTTTTAGAGAGAGTGCGAGAGGGAAAGACAGAGAGAAATAACGATGTGAGAGAAACACATTGATTGGTTGCCTCCTGCATGCACCCTGACCAGGGCCCGGGAGGAGCCTGCAACCAAGGTACATGCCCTTGACTGGAATCAAACCCAGGACACTTTGGTCCGCAGGCCGATGCTCTATCCACTGAGCCAAACCGGCTAGGGCTGGAGCTCACCTCTTCTTCGAGGCCTCCTCAGACTGACCCCAACCCGGCCCCCACTCGCAAATGCCCCTCCCTCAACCCCTGCCCAGATTTAGGGGGGCAGGAGAGCCCCTACCTCCAAGACTACAGACCAGACGTGAAGTCGTCATTCTGCACTCCTCTGAGGACCCGGGGAGCGAGGCGAGGGAGAGAGAAGAAAAGCAAGGCTCTTTGTCCCCACTCCCCCCGGGTTGCCAGTTGGAGTCGACAAGCCCAATTCTCTATCTGTTTGGGGGGATGGACCTCCCAGCCTCACCCTGGGAATTTGAAGATAAAGAAGCCTGTCTGAGTGCTGTCTCTGAATTCACGGGGGGACCTCCCAGATCCCCCCACTCCCAGGTAAAACCAGAGACCTTGGTGCTCTGTGGGTGTATGGGTGCTATTAGACTGGGAGCGGGGCTGGCAGGGGTGGGGAAGGGTCCTGTGCTGGGATTTCCTTGAGCTTCCCTCCCCCTGGACAGAGTGGGAAAAGTGTGCTTTCGAAAGCAGAGAGACGAGTTGGGCCCTCCAGCTCCGCCACCCTGCGTCCTTGAGGAACCCCACCACCACCACCACCACCACCTCTGTGGCCCTCAGTTGGCCCCTCTGTGCTAACACCCTCTCCAAGGGAGATTGGGAGGCAGAGAATATCTGGGCGAAAAGTCTGGCTCCAGGCCCTGGTGTGATTATTATTAATTATTACTTTCCCGACCGTGCTAAGTGTCTACTGTACATGAGCAGGGAGGGGAGGTCCTTCTGCAGCCTCCAGGGAGGCCCAGACTCTCTTATCCTCTCTCCATTCCCAGGATATGATAACAACACCTCTGCCGGCCCAGCCCATGCCGGGGAATGTGTGTTTGGAGAGAGGCAAGGAAAGCGAGGGAAAGGTTGAGTGCCTTTTTCCCCTCCCTCCCGTTAGCGTGGGTGACACCGGTGAGAAGCGAGCAGCTGACCCGGGTTTGAATTTAGAGTGTTCATTAATACGATATTATGCCATATGCTCCCGCACACTGTCTCCCTCTAATGCAGCCGCCAATTTGCTGAGCAGCCCTAATTAGTAATGGTATAATGAGAGTATTCAGAGGGTAATGTGGTGGGTGGGGATGAGAGCGAGGGGACTGCTCCTGGCCAGTGGGGGAGGGACAGGGGCTGGCTACAGAGATTTGGGGCTGGGGGCACGGGATTCACGGCCAGGGGTCATCTGGATCCAGGGCCACTTGAGGCCCAGGGAGTAGGTGCCTTCCTTCCCTCTGCCACCCCGATTCCTTAGCAGAGGCTCAAGGCTGTGGAGTGGGGTGGGCAGCAAGGGGCAGACAGGTGCAGGGAGAGGAGCGAGAACCTGGGTCAAAGAGGAAGGAACGAGTGGTCCTTTGTTTTCCACCCGGAGGTGGACACTAGAGGAACGGCAGTGGTGGTGCTTTGAGTGTGGTGTGTGTACGTGTGTGTGTGGGGGGGGGAGGGTGCAAACACTAAATCCTTTGAGTCTTTATTATGTGCCAGGCACTCTGCTGGCCCCTCGGAATCACCCTGCCAGGAGGTGAGACCAGCACCATTTTTCAGACAGGGAAACTGAGGCTCAGAGAGGGTCAGAGGTCACTCAACTGGCAAAGGAATAGAGGACTGGCAGCCAGGACCGCCCGACTGCAGAGCTAGAGAAGCTCAGCTGGACCATCCCGGTGAGGATGCTGTTGGACCATCCCGGTGAGGATGCTGTTGGACCATCCCCGTGAGGATGCTGTTGGACCATCCCCGTGAGGATGCTGTTGGACCATCCTCGTGAGGATGCTGTGGCCATGGTGAGGGGGGAGCAGAGAGCATGATGGAGAGGTTAGGAGGGACTAACTACTCACACTCCTTGCCCTTCAGTACCCCCTCTGTACCCCCTCCTTTCTCAGACTGCAGTTTCCCAACCTCCATCCCTGGGGTGAGATAATTCTCAGGACCCTAGCTAAGAAGCCACTATAGATAACGACCAGGACAGACTCCACATCTTCAGCCATCGCCATGCCCATGGCCGTGGGCAACTTGAGCCTCTGAGCTAATGGCAAAGTCTGCCCCTCGCCAGAGCTGAACCCCAAGGAAGAGCTAAGAGCCCCAGAGAACACAGAGTATCTGTACCCAGATTCGGGGCTTCCCCACTGGTCCTGAGCCTCCTAATGCCAAGGGTATCTGCAGAGGTAGGGGGTGGGCCCTGGGCTGCATCTCTGAGACCCTATCACCAGCGTCCTCAGGCTCCTCCTTCCCAGGCTGCTGGGCAGCGCTCCCTCCCCAGTGATCACAGCTCTCCTGCAAACCCACGCTCAGGAGATGAAATATTCATCACGTACATATTGGCTCCTTCAGCGGCTTTTAGGGAAAGCAAATGAGACTGACTCCAGGAAGGAAATGAGTGTGAGGCATGGCGGGGTGGGGAGGGGTGAGGACAAGGGGGGCGGCACCTCCCAGCTTCAGCCTCTCTTAGATCCAGCTTCTGGGAGCAGGCTGCACCTTCTACTCCTGGGGTCCCCAACCTACCACATCCCTGCCCCCAACCACCCTCCCTCTCCACCTGCCCCAGAGCCGCAAAGCACAGACTCATCTCACAGCAGCCACTCCTAGCCAGGTGCTGGGCCGCAGGGATGAGCAGGGCAGCGAGGCCCCTGCCCCCGTGGAAGACACGGGCGATGAACGGGCACAGACGTGTGAGACATCGCGGGCGGAGCGTGAGGGACACGAAACACATATCTTGGTTTGGGTGGGCAAGGAGGGTCTCTCTGAGCAGGTGGCATGGATGACAAGGAAGAACCTTCCAGGCAGAGGGAACAGCGAGTCCAAGGCCCAGAGGTGGGATCAAGCTCCGAGTGTTGAAGGAGCAGTGGGCTCTTCCTCAGGGGAAGGGTCACCTTGGAGAGGCCCCGGGCCTGATCAGGCAGGGCCTCGCAGGCCACAGAGGACTCGGGGTTGATTCTAGGAGCACAGGGACGCACTTGGGCAGAGCAGGGAGGCACTGGATTTGGAGCCCAGGGCCTGGGTGAGAGGCCTGGCAGGTCACTCAACCCTCGAGTGTCACCTTCCTCGTCTGTGAAACGGGGTCGGGAAAGCCCAGCCCGCAGGGCAGCTTGGAGAGTAAGTAACACCATTTATGTGCAAGTGTCCGCACCACAGCGTCCCCTCTGCCCGCCCCTCGGGGAGCCCCAAAGGTCTGCCTGCACAAGACGGAGCCACAGACCCTCAGAACCCGGACCTGGAGGCCATTCAGTGAGCATTTATGGAGCAACGGCTGTAAGCCTGGCCCTATGCTTGGTGCCAGGATGCCGTCATGTACGCGACAGACTCGGTCTAGACCGCAGAGACCCGGACCATCCTGTTTCACAGACAGAGCACGGCAAGGTCACGGCCACGCAGTGCTAGGCTGTGAGAACGAGAGCTCAGGTCCCCTGACCACCTGTCCAGGGTTCTCCCCTGAATTCAGACGATGGGGCCCCCCGCTCCCAGGGGAACAGGAAGCTTCCTAGAGATGCTGCGATGGTCCTTGGAGGACAGATTGGGTTCGGCTGTGAGGAATGAAGGGCTACCCAGCGAAAGGGACAACAAAGGCTTGGAGACGGAAAAGCATGGGCAAGTATGTGAAATAGTGTGTGTGTGTGCGGGGGGGGGTCCCAGAGCAAAGGAGAGGGGTAGGGTGTGATGGACCTGAAGGGCACGCCGATCCATTTCCCTGGCAGTGGGAGCCACCGGAGCTCCTGGACTCGGGCAGTGGCATCAGAAAGCTCTGTGCTGAGGGGGAAGTGGAGGCAGGGAGACCCATGAGCGGACCATCGCCAAGGTCCAGGTAAGCATTCCCGGAGGACTCCGCGGGGAGCGGGGACAGGGGCAGTGACAAAGAAGAAACAGGAACAATCTGAGAGGCTTTAGGAGGAGGATGCCACTGGAATCGGTCCCTGATGGAGTGCGGGGAGCAGGGGGGAGGGGAGGAGACAAAGAGCTCTCCGAAGATGGGAGATTTAGCTGTTCCTTATTGATTCCACGAACATTTCCTGAGCACCTGCAGAGGGTCAGGCCCTGTGCCATTCAGGCAGGAAATTGAGCAAAATGGTGCAAAACTTGAAGGCTTGTGATTTGTGCTCTTGTTGGGATGGGGGACGGGGATGGGGACGTGAGGGCGAGGGGCCCTCAGGCTCCGGTGCCCTCTCAGAGCCTTGACTTTGCCCTCTGTAAAATGGAGGCATTTCTCAGGACAGCCATCCTTTTCCCCCTCCCTGGCCCGGGAGCCACCAGCTGGTGCTCCAGGAAGCTGCTTCCGGAAAGATTCCCCAGGACTCTGGCCCCTCGAGCATGTGGCAATGAGCAGAGTGGAGAGAGAGGATGCTGGGAGGTAGACCCATGTAGGGGAGCAAGGAGCCTGGTCCAGGGCTCCCGTTCCTCTCAGGAATGTGGGGATGGATCTCTGAGCCCCAGGAAAGGGACACTCCAGGAGCAGCGACGGTGGCAGCGATTCCTTCAAAAACGGCAGCAGATGCTGTTTCCCGAGTCCTCTGCTTTATCTTTACACGCGTTAGACCGGCCAATCCTCAGCCTCTAGGAACAAGGACGAGTAGCGTGCCCATGTTCCAGGTGAGGAAACTGAGACCCAGATTCCTAAGACCATTCACAGAGCCAGACTGGGAATTCAGGCTGCCTGGCTCCCCTCTCCAGCACTTAACCTCTTCTCTGACCCCCTCTCCTGATCACCGGCCGGGGACCCGGAGCCCACCTGCCACCCATCCCCTCTGCACAGGGCCCGCCCCACACCCACGGAGCAGCAGGCCCACCCACTGCCCTGCAGGGGCAGCGCCATCCAGGTGCCTCCCCGAGAGCGGACACACTGAGGAGGACTGGGGAGGAGAGGGCTAATGTGGATTTGCCAAGACGGGGGTGCAAAGGGCCTTACAAAGTGAGCAAAAGCGAGGCGGTCCCCCCCCCAGGCCACCGGAGCTGGGGCCTGAGCCCGGGCGCCCTTTGTCTTTGTCCTGTCACCAGTTTTCCAGGAAGTTTGGAGTCTCCCCCTGCCCTCCCCCACCCACCAGGGTGAAGGTTTGTGGGGAATGTTCTCCCGCAGAACTCGGCACGAAATAAATTCCATTCTTACTCTGCAAATGACACTGCACATAAATATTCAGTAAATTAGCAGCATGCTTTTATAGATTTATCAGTCATTGCAGGCACAAAATGACAGGCAATGTTGTAGCTGAAATATTAATGCTGACAAATTAATGATTTCTGAGTAAATGATGTCATTTTTGCACCGTTTCATTAAAATTTACTCACTTCTGCTTCATTTCTGGACCTAAAAAAAAATTAAAATAATTTCTTTCTCTCTCTCTTCTTTCTTTTTAGTGTGGGATCGGTTCCCAAACCTGAGAGGGATATAAATTTTCCCCAGCAGCACCCCGGAAACGGAGGTGAGGAGCTGGGCCGGGCTAGACTCCCTTCTTCCGGGATCTGGTGAGGGGCTGGGAGACCCCCTGGGTCCCACAGCCAGTTTCTGGGCCTCTGCCCTTAGTCTAGCTGGAACATCGCAAAGTGCTTTCCCTGTATCAAGCCTGCAGTGAGGGTGGCGTCTTGGAGGGGGTGTCGCGGTGGGGGGCACGCAGGGGCTGAAGGAGTGGGAGGAAGCCATTCCCCTCCCCTCTTTGGAAACTCCTAGCACCTCCCTTACTCCCATCTTACATGGCCTCTTTTTTTGTAATAAATTTGGGGAATAACTCATTCTCGCAACTTACAGAGTAGGAAAAGGGGCAACATACTGATGTGTATGCATGCCAGACCCACCCCTCACCAAGGCTCTGGGATGAACAGATTGGAGCCCAAATCCTGGCCAGACCACTAACACGCAGTGTGACCTCGGGTGAGTATCTCGGCCTCTCTGAGCCTCGGTTTCCCTTTCTCAATGTCATTTCTCAGATTTCTTGGGAAGATTACATGGTGTGGCGTTTAAGCGTTGCACAGGGACATCCTGACCGAAGTGCTTCCTTAGATCCTGGGCTGTGGGAAAGTGAGAGGGGCTGGGGGACGAGGAGCAGCCAGGCCCCCACCGGGGGTGGCTCCAGGGTGACCTTGCCTGGCCCTGGGGGGTAGGAGCCCTGCACAGCCAGCCTCGGTCTGGTAAACATGGCCAAATGCAAAGGAGCTCCCTAGTCCTGGGCAGCACAACCGGAATGGAGCCGTGAGGACCAAAGAGACCAGCGACACAAAGGAGAGGCAGGGCGGCTAGCGCTGGCACTGGAGCCCGGGCTGGGAGCATAGCATATCGGGCAATCTCAGGGCTAATTCATGTCAGGGCCGGCCTCCTATCTCCTGCACAGCCCCCGGCCCCCGCTGATAAAATTGAAGTGGAAATGAAGTTGAATGCTCAGAAGGATCCGTGAGATGACGGGGTGGGGGTGGTGCTTGCCAGGCAGCTGCTCCCTCAGCAGCCGCCCTTGGCACTGCCCTTGGCCAGGCCAGAGGGTGAGGCTGCGGGGAGGGAGGGCCCCCCCCCCGACACACACACACAAAGGCCCCTCCCCAGAGGCTACGGACCACCGTCCTGGTTATCATTTACCCACCTCGGTAGTGGAGCAGAAATTGGCTGCACATCTATTGAGTACTTATCCGTGCCAAGCTCAAAGCCAAGTGCTTAAGGTGAGTTATTCTCCTATTTAAAGCCTCCCCGACCCCGGCTCCGCCCCCTGAGGTGCATCTCGTGGTTGCCCCCATTTTCACAGATGCAAACACAGAGGCACCCAGAGTTGCAGCTGGCCCAGGGACAGCTAACAGAGAGTGGCCAGATTCACACCCAGGCATCTACAAACCGCAAACTGCAGCTGGAACTGACAGCACTATAGTGGCCCTCCACCGGGAGCCCCCAGGGACAGAAGCGGGGTGCTGGCAGCTGTGCACACCAGCCACGATTTCCCTTGGACTCTGCATCTTG
Organism: Myotis lucifugus; assembly: GCF_000147115.1. Lineage (NCBI taxonomy): Eukaryota > Metazoa > Chordata > Mammalia > Chiroptera > Vespertilionidae > Myotis > Myotis lucifugus. The sequence goes on along the minus strand of NW_005871147.1, from coordinate 3,906,197 downwards.
ATAGGATCACCCCACCCGAGAACTGGGGCAGAGGCCAGTCTCTCGGACTTCAGATCTGTTTAGGATGAAGTCTATGCTGCACCAGTTTTAGGGGGGGGGGGGGTGTCTGGAGGGATCATTGGCGCTTGTAACACAATTTGGTTATTATTCACCTGTATTCATTTCTGCTTTATTTATTTGTAAACTGGCCCCTACCTACCTCACCCCTACCACAGCCTGCCTGCTCCCGGCCACACCACCAGCTCTCAGTGCCTCCACGGCCACCAGCTCATTTCTCTCCCCTCAGCTTGGAATGCTCTTCTTCTGGGCAACTTTTTCATTTTTCAAGGCTTATGGTCTTTTTTTAAAATGATCTTTAAAATAATCATTTTAATGGTGTTGATATACCAACATGTCTACACTGTGTTTTTTTTTTCTCTCTCTCAATTGGACCAGAATGGCAGCTGGCCCTCATTTTCTCTTTTCACAGCAGCTCCTCCTTGAGAGGACATTTGATAATATTCCTTTTTGCTGAGTGGGACGGCCTTGCTGAGCCATTTTTAAAAAATATTTTTTTATTGATTTCAGAGAGAAAGAGATAGAAATGTCAATGTTGAGAGAGAATCATTGATCGGCTGCCTCCTGCACACCCCCTACTGGGAATTGAGCCCGCAACCTGGGCATGTGCCCTTGACCGGAATCGAACCCGGGACCCTTTAGTCCAGCGGTCACCAACCGGTGGTCCACGGACCACCAGAGGTCTGAAAGGTTGGCAACTGCTGACAGGCCGACGTCTATCCACTGAGCCAAACCGGCTAGGGCTGCTGTGCCATTTTTGTGGCTCTTTCTAAGTGCATGGCAAAGGAGTTCTTTTTTTAAGAGGGTTTTACCTAAAGGAGCCTCTACGTGGAGCTAGGACACCAGTGTCTGAGTCCTGACTCTGTCACTTACTAGTTGTGTAACCTTGGACAAGTTGCTTCCCTCTCTCTGAACCTCAGTTTCCAACTCTGTAAAAAATGGTATAAAAATAGTAATATCTACCTCACAAGGTAAATAGCACAGAGATAGGTAAATAGCAATGAGATTGTGTGTGCGCGCTGGGAGATTCTGTAAGTTATAAAGTCTTATACAAACATCAGATTTTGTTAATATTCAAGGTCTCCCCGTGGCCTGTGTCCACATAGGGATCCTTGAGATCCTCTATAGTTCCCATCACACCCACAAGGACATTGCATACCCCCTCCTCCCTGCTGAATCTAAATCAATGCCTCCCAGTCCTGTCTTCCAGCTGCCTCAGGTCTGGAGCTCTTTGGGACCCCTTGCTACCTGCCTTGTCTAGGAATTACTTGTGCCTGGCCTGACCCTTTCAATCTAAGAGTCTCAGAAGAAGGTGACCTTGACATGCCCAACACATAGCAAGGGCTCCAAAAATGTCTGTAGAATTAAATACTTAGTGTTCCTTTGTTAACTTATCAAACCAACATTTTCTGGGATACTTTTTTGAAAGTTTTACAAAGTACAGAAACAATGAAACAACATTAAATACAGTTTTGAGAAGAGAAAAAATATTACCTAGAATCCCACCACTCTACATAGATACTTATTTTCATTTTTGCTTATCCTTCTCCAGTCTGTTTTTATGCCCGAGTAGTTTACATTGCTGCAAACGCTGCATGGGTTTAGTGTCCTTTTTATTTCATTTCACATTATCTCAAACGTTTGTATACTTTCTACATTTTCATAATGACGTTTTTAATGGCACAGAGTAGATGTACCAAAATTTATTTATTTTTTTTTGCAATCACATGTTACTGTTACCAAAATTGAGCATGCATTAAATCACAGAGGAAGTCTCAAAGCATACCAGAGAATCAACATTATACAGGACATATTTTCAGACCACAATGTAAGGAAAATAGAAATCAACCGCAGAAAGAGATCTAACAAGACCTATGTTTTGAAACTAAAAACCAAACCTCGAAACAATTCATGGTTAAAGTGTGAATCGATGAATATTAATTACTTAGAATTAAATGATAATAAAAGGGTTCACAATTCTGAACCACTGTACATGTATAACAGAATTGAACATTGAAATAAATGGATAGAAGCCAGGCTTCTTATTGGTGTGGTGGAAGGTTATAGGTAAGCCAGGGGTCAAGGCTAGAATGAGCCATAGTGGAGACAACAGAATGAACATATGTGTAGTTCAATATAAATACAGGTGGCTACATACAGAGTTATATATGTGTGCTACCTGGGTTAGAATACACACATATATTTTCTTGCTTTGCCGGCTGAGAGGGCCTAGAAAGAATGACCCCGGTGGCAATGATCACACCTGGCACCCAGATCTTGGTTTCTAATACCATTCTTTAATAAAAGGAACCCAGGTTCCTTGAAGAAATGACTGATTCTAGGGCTGGGGCAGGAGTAGTGCCAGAAAGTAAGAAAGGGCTCAAATACGAAACGATTCATATTTGACGGGGGTATGTCTGACAGCTCCCAGTGGCCCACACTGGGACAGTTTGAGAACAAAATAAATAATGTATACTGGATTACAACCCAAAGTAAACAAATATCCAGGAGCCCACACTGATCGGAATAAATGGTTGGGAAAACAATAGGAAGGATAAACAAATCTCCCGTGCAGAAGAATTCCAAAGAGTTTATGAAGAGTCTCTTCCCTGAGGAACTGTAGCTAACTTCCCTGTGCATAATGTTTCTTTCAAAAAAGTACAGTATGGAAAGGGAGAAAAGAGAAGTCTGACAAGCACGACCTCAGCCAGGTGATCAAGGTCAACACCAACAGTGAGGAGTTATGTTGATACTATGTACCCTTGGAATGATGTGATGAGAATGGTACTCTACCTCTGTGGTCTCCCCCTCAGTAACCCCAGTCTAATCATGAGCGAAACATCAGACAAATCTCAGTTGAGGAACATTCTACAAAATACCTGACAAATACTTCTTAAAACCGTCAAGGTCATGAAAAACAAGGAAAGCCGGAGAAACTGTCACAGCCAAATAGGGCCTAAGGAGATGGATGATGAATGTAATGTGCTATCTTGGATGGGACCTGGAACAGGACATTCAGAAAAAACTAAGGACATCTGAATAAAGTTTATTTGTAAGGAGCAGTTAAAGCAGTACTTCGCGGGAAATTTATAAACTAAATGCATGTGTCATAGTCATTGGTGCTCTTCACCAGATATGCCCGGTGCTTTGGCACGGGTAGGATGGCACTTCCTGGTCCCTTCTGGTTACATGGGGCCAATGAGCTGAAGTGATCGGTATAGCTTCCAGGAACTTCTAGTTACTGGAGCAAGACCATCCAGCGCTCTGTTTCTGCCATGGCAACCACCAACATTTCCGGTATCGGCTGCTCCATTAGCTGGTGGCCTAGAGTGAACATGGCATAGGGCAGAGCTCCTAGCCAACCTGTGATGGACCAGGAGTACAAGAGAGAAATAAGCCTTTCCGTTTTAAACTACTGGGATTCTGCTGGTTATTAATGTAGCATAATTTGATTCGCCGTGACTGACTGAGATAGCATGTATCTAAAAATATGTATCAGGTAGGTTACTTTCAGTTATTAAGCAACAGAAAACCCAGCTCAAATTAGCTTAAACTACAAGGGGATTTATTATGTCTATAATAAGATGTGCTGTGGCAGAATCAGTTAATTCAAAGGCTCCGTGATGTCATCTTTCTGCTCTGCCATCTTCACTGGGAAGTTTATTGTTTAAGCCACTAAGTTTTTGGGGTAATCTATAATGCAGCAATAGATAACTAATTAACAGTGTGTAAGGATAAGACACTGGAGTCATGTAGCCATTTGCCAATATTAAGTGGTAGCCATTTGCTAACAAGTGAGGCTAGTCATTAAAATAGTGTGACACTAGCCAAGCTTTGTGAGGAGCTGCTAGCTGCCCACCAAAATCCAACGTTCCCTTTCTGCATGATAATAGAAGGGTAGTTAGGCACACAGCTACCTGGCTGGGCACTGTATTTCCCAGTCCTTTTTGCAGGTAGCCGAGGCTATGAGTCATACCAATGGAGTATGAACTGAAGTGCTGTGTCCCTCTTGTGGGCTATAATTCTTAAAACAGTAGGCGTGTTTTCTCCATGCTCTTTCTTTTTCCTTCCTCAGACTGGAACCCAAATGTGGCCACGACCCAGATTTCCACAGGGAATGATTAATCCACAAGCTGGGAGGAACATGGATTGCTGAATGACTCCACAGAGCAGAGCTCACCTTGGACTATTATGAACAAAAATACAAACTTTGTTCTTTAAGTCACATGATTGTTGGAATGCTGTTACAGCACCTTGGTTTTTTAAATCCTAATTAACATAGATGTAGATAAATAAACCAATAAAGGAGAACAGAGAGCTGAGGAACACATTCATATATGGGAACATTGGACACGTTCAAGATATCACCAGTAATCACCAGGGGAAAGAAGGCTATTGAATAATACAGCTGTGACACGTCACTCACAAAAATAAACTGTAGATACTTTAGTGACCTAAACATGAAAAACAATTAGGGGGAAATATTTTTTTCATAGCCTAGGATAGAGAAAGATTTCTCAAACAAGAAAGATACAATAAGAATAACCTATAACTTAAAAGGTAGATTTATTTAACTTTATTAAAATTGCATCTTGTCTACGGCAAAATATGCCATAAACAAGATTTAAGGGCAGGCAATTTACTGGGAGATATTTGCAATATATAATGTATCTATCAGAATGATGAAAAAATTCCTATAATCTGTAAGAAAAAGATAACCCAACAGAAAAGTGAGAAACAATAGGAACAGACAATTTACAAAAGAGAATATTCAAATGGTCTTTAAAGCCATGAAAAGAAAAATGAGAAACTGTTTTCACCCATCTGATTGGGAAAAATTAAGAGGTTGGGCAATAGAAAACATTGGTGAGGACCTGAGGAAAACGATACTGTTATACATAGCTATTGGAAATGTAAATATTGCCACTCCGAGAGCAAATAAGTAGCATCTAATAACATTTTAGAATGTATACACTCTATGACCTAATCAGAACATTCAATTTCTATGTATGTTCCCTGAAGAAACTCTGTCATGTGTACACATAGATATGTGTACTATTGTTTACAAGTTGCCGCATATTGGAAACAATCTAAACTACTATCTACAGGGGAACTAATGACATATGATGTGTTTATATAATGGGATATTATGAAACAGTTTAAAAAGGATGAATTAGATTTACACATATTGACTTGGATCATTTTAAATAATGTAATGTTGGGTGAATAGAAACAAGATTCACAATGATATGAAAAGTATAGCATCTATATATTGTCAAATGTAAAAATAGTATATGTTATTTATAGATACATATGAATGGACATAAAAGTTTTTTTTTAATGGAAGAATTCACCCCAAACTCAGAATAATGGTTTCCTTTTGGAGAAAGGGTATAGACCTGGGAATGGCAGTTCGAGGAGACTTTATACCTACAATGTCATTTACTTAAAGCAAAAGCAGCAAAAATGACAAACTATTAACTTTACCAACTGTATCAGTCAAGGTCCAATCAGGAGTGAAGAAACACACAGGGCAATTTTAATATACAAAAAAAAAACTATTAACTAGTAAAGGATGGTTTAATCACTAAAAGGGGTAAAAAAAAACCACAAAAACGGCTGCTAAAGGACACAGGAGTAGCAAACATGGGGAGCAGCGACCATATCTAGGGCTGAGAGGAGTATCCAAGGAAGGAACACACTGGAAGAGGGCCCCCCAATCCAAGACTAAGAGTCAGACTGGAGAGAGGATGTGGCTATGGACCCTAGGGAGGTGCTTCAGCCACAGCTGGTCCACAGCTGGCAGTCAGGAAGCTGCCCATAGGGCTGCCAGTGTCACTCACTGGAGGGTGAGCACCACTGGGTTTCCCATATGCCGTTGGCAGCTGCTCCAGGGGAGCAAGAATTGCATAGGAACAAGGAAAAGAGGACCCCTTCCTCTGCTATGCCTTGTAGTACTCTAGCGCCCCCTACTCACAAAACCTAACACTGCGTCAGCTGATAAAGAAATGTTTGCAGGGTCCAGCTCCAGTATCACAAAGCAGGGCAACATGGGTGGATTGGGCGCTGAGAGGCAATACATTGATAACTGGCACACTAATGAGGGGTAGGGAGGAACATAGATGTTGGTTATATCATTCTTCATGTTCTCTGTAGTTTAAGGATCTTATAATAAAAATATTAAATCATTACAAGTTAAATACTTTTTAAAACAAAATTTTAAAGTTAACCAGTAAGAGAATAAAAAAAATTATTCCGAAGCACTAGGGGAGAATGGTAAAAGGGACAGTCAAGATGAGAAGATCAGAATCTCCGGAAGGATAAAAATTAACCAGGAGCTAAAACCAAGAGCCATTTGTTTTTGGCAAAAAAAACCAAAAAACAAATGTTTCCCCTTGTATCTATCAAGAAGACCACATTAGTTAAATACAGAAAAAAGTGTAAATGGGAAAAATCTGCTTATTAAAATACAAAGACTTGAAGATGGAGTCAAAAAATCAAATTATTTGCTGTTAATAAGAGATACCCCTCAAACAAAGAGACAGGAAAAATTGAGTACAAAAATGTTTCTCCATGACCATTCTGTCCTTCTTTTCTTCCTTCTATTCTCTACTTACCAAAACCCTTCTAATAGACATATGTCTTTGCTTGTACATGCCTAAAATCTCTCTTAAAGATTAAGAAGCTGATAAAATTGGTTACCTCCTGGGAATAGGGGGGAGGGAGACTTTTCACTGTATACCTTTCTGGACCTTTTGAATTGTGAACAGTATGTACACATATGACTCATTTTAGAAAAACAACAAACTAACTAACTAAAATATAAAACCAAAACCAATGGTCTTTAAGAAATAGCTGCTTCCTTCCCTCAAAAAATTAAAAATAGAATTACCACATGATCCAGCAGTTCCACTTTTAGGTATAGACTCAAACAAATTGAAAGCAGCGTCTCGAAGAAATATTTGCACACCCAAACTCATAGCAACACTATTCCAACAGCTAAGACATAGAAGCAACCCAAATGTCCATCAACAGGGGAGTGGGTAAACAAAATGTGAGATGGCCATACAATGGAATATTATTCAGCCTAAAAAGGAAGAAAAGTCTGACATATGCTCCAACATGCATCAACCTTGAGGACATTGTGCTAAGTGAAAAAAGCCAGTCTCAGAAAGACAAACACTGCATAAGTCCACTTATATGACGTACTTGGAGTAGTAAAAATCAGAGCTATGGAAAGTAGACTAGTGGTTGCCAGGGGCTGGGAGCACGGGGGAATGAGCAGTTATTGTTTAACTAGAGGCCCGATGCACAAATTTGTGCACGGGTGGGGTACCTCGGCCTGGCTGGTGATCAGGGCCAATCGGGCCATCTTGCCCAGTCCCAATCAGGGGCCAATTGGGGCTGACCAGGGGGAAGAACCACGGAGGTTGGCCAGCCATGGGAGGTTGGCTGTGGGAGCACACTGACCACCAGGGGGCAGCTCCTGCATTGAGCATCTGCCCCTGGTGGTCAGTGTGCATCATAGCGACTGGTCGACCGGTCATTCGGTCGTTTGGTCGACTGGTCGTAATGGTCGCTTAGGCTTTTATAGATAGATAGATAGATAGATAGATAGATAGATAGATAGATACAGAGTTTTGCAAGATGAAAGTGTTCTGGAGAAGAAGATTGGTGGTTGGTAGTTGCACAACATGAATATACTTAATACCACTGAACTGCACACTTAAGAATTATTAACACAGTCAATTTTCCGTAATGTATGTTTACCACAATAAAAAAGATTGGGAAAAGACTAAACCATCCCTTTCCAAGAGGCCTTTCCTATCTGCCCACTTCCCACAGGTCTCCCCTTCTCTGACCCTGTGTCGTGCCTATGAAAGTCCAGCTCATCCCTGGGTGTGCTAGTCTCCTGTGCACAACCACAGACTCAGACACCTGAGGACAGGGGCTGTGTTTTATTCCTTTTCTTTTTCTTTTTTTTTTTTAACTCCATACTCTTGGTGGGAAAGTACTTCAATGAATACTTGATTGAACTGACACATTCCTGGGTTAAGTCTACCTTGGGAGAGCATACTTCCTGGGGCTCTGGAAACAGGAACCACTTGGTGATGTGGAGGAGAGAGCCCAGGCTTCAGAGTCAGCCCACCAGGATGGAGAAGCCAGCCCAGCCACTATCACCTCAGGCCAATGATTGCTCCAGGCCGAGTCTCAGTTTTCCCCTCCAAAAAATGGGATAGCAATGTGTGATGAAATATAATGTGGGTCATTCTTACTGCCTTCTACACCGAGAGAGCTCACAGTTCACAGGCTTGTTCCTTTCCTGCCTGTGCTTTTCTCTCTTTCTATGTCAAGCAGCCGAGAACAGAACTCTGTCAAGGGAACAGAATGCTTAGTTATTTGCTCCCTTTTTATACCTTTTCCCCTCTTGAGATAACTATAGACTCACCTGCGGCTGGAAGAAATTGTACAGAAAGATCTTCTATACCCTTCTCCAGTTTTCCTCAGTGCCAGGATCTTGCATAATGATCATGACCAGGAAACTGACATTGGTACAACCCACTGACCCTACTCAGATTTCACCCGCTTTGCATGCATGTGTATACTTAGTTCTACGTTCACCCGTTTTGTATGCACGTGTGTATGTGTATTTAGGTCCCTCATGCTACCCTTTTATAGTGACAGCTCTTAGTTACTGTGCAATAAGGGCTCCTGCTTCAGAAGGATCTTTACCCCAGGGATCACTGAGGGGTTTTTCAAACACAGCAATCCACCCAACCCTAATACCCCTGTTGCCTTTCTTTTTCTCCCACGTCTTAAAGTTCCCTTATTTTTATTTATTTTTTGTTGTTCTTTTGTGTCTGGCTTCTTATAAACTTTTTAATTGAATTTATTGAGTGACATTAGCTAATAAAGTTATATAGGCTGGGCGGGTATATAATTCTATGATACAACATCTGTATATTGTACTGTGTGTTTAACAGTCCAAGTTTAAAGGTCCCTTAGAGAGTTGGATTGAGTAACAGGTGCATCAGAGAATTCCCTAACCACCTGGATTAGAGTGTGTCCCTATGTCCCCTGGAGCCCTTGGACCCGAGCAGGTCCCTATTCCAACGGAGATCTCTCAGTGACAGCCCACGCATGTCCTCTGACATGCACTAAACCCGCCCAGTCCTGCTTCTCTGTGCCTCTGTGGTATCAAAGAGAAACCATCACTCTTACTACCTGATTCAGAGGCTCCTGAAAGCTGGATTTACCACCTGTGGTCAAGTCCTCCAGGAAGCCTGGGCCAGTGAGGGTTCATGTTGGCCAGCTCCATGCTCCTGAGTCACCTTCCTCTCCCTGAGTGGGGGACCTCCTTGGAGCTGCCAGTTTCAGTTCTGGGTCTTTTCATCCTCATAAGACAATATAATCCTGGGGTGTTTGGGGCCATGCCAAGGGAGCAACTGGTCAGACTAGGAACCCAGAACTCTCACCATGTTCCCATCAAGTGGCTTGCTTCTCTGAGGAATGAACCCCATCAAAGGTGCCTCTTTCTTTGTTACATGGAGATACACTTCTCAGCTATGTGCTGGGGTCCCTTGTGGCTTCAGTGATACTGGGATTCCAATCTCTCCGTGGCCCCCACCCCCATCTATAAAATGGGACCAGCCACCCTCAAAGGGCTATTTTTTTAATTGTGTTTTTATTGATGTTAGAGAGACAGGAAGGCAGAAGGAGAAAGAGACAGAAACATCCATTGGCTGCCTGCTACACACTGCCTACTGGGGATCAAGCCTGCAACCTGGGCATGTGCCCTGACCAGGAATTGAACCGGTGACCCCTTGATGCATAGGACAGTGCTCAACCAACTGAGCCACACCAGCCAGGCTCACAGGGCTCTCTTGGTACTAAAGTGAGGTCACCCTGCAGTAAGCCCAGAGCCTTGGAGCTAAGTGCTCAGTGAGAGGAGCTGTTAGCTGCCATCCCATCTGTCATGCTTCTCCTGCATTCCCGAGGCACCTCCTATGTGTGCCACTCCCTGGGACTGGATTTGCCACCCTCATGTTTTCATATCTTTCTGCAGGAGATTAATTGCCCTAAGAGTTGGGTTTCCTCCTCCCAAGGGTCGGAGAAGTAACCAAAACAGGTGGTGTGTAATCAGGGACTTAAAATGATTCCACTGTCCCCTGGCTGCAACCCCTGTTTCCCAGGCCACCTAAGCCACTTCCAATTTTACAGGATTAACTTGCTTCTCAGAATCTCCAAAACACCCAAGGTCTCCCTCTGGCTCTCCTTCAGGGCCCAGGACTTCCCCCTGGAAGAGTGAAGGATGGGTAGTGGGGGGCAGAGCGCAGATCTTGCTTCTCTTCTTCCTCAGCCCCTCACCACCCCCAGCCCTGCTGCCATCACATGAAACCTGGCACCCCGGGGTGTCCCTGGGGTGGGGGTGGGCCCGACTGGCCTCTCTCTCTTTACAGGGAGGCAGGATTTGGCTAATAAGAACCAGCTGTGTTGTTAGTGGGTCTTACTCGGCCCCTCCCCTGCCCTTGCTCTGATAGCTGTGAGAAACTGATGACAACCTGTTTGACCTCTGACCTCCGAACTTGACCTGCTGCTAATACCTCCAGCTGCTGATTGCCGGTGGAGCCCTTTGTCTCAGGCTGTTTGGGAGCCAAGACAGACAAATGATTTCTATTTGTCCTCTGGTGCCTCGGATGGAGCTGATCGATAGGAACCGCGAATGATGTCAAGGATTTGTCACCAGGGCTTATGAATGACAAAAACGCTCCTCGACCCCTCCTCTTCCTCTTCCCCAAAGAAACACCTTTGGGGGGCGGGGGGCAGGAATACTGAAAGCCAGAGAAGGCATATTGATTTTTTTTCTTTCTTAAATAGCAGCTCCAGCCACAAAAGAGAGAAAGGCAACACTTTTCTAAAATGCAGCAAAAAGCTTCCCAGAAAGAGAGACTGGTGATTAGATCAGCTATTGCATTTAAGTATCGCCGGCCGCTCCACACAACTGCCCCATTTTGTCTGCTGAAGGCTGCTGACTTCTCCCCCACCTCTGAGCATTGCCGGCTGGAAGGAGGCTCCTAAGAAGGCATTTTGCTCCCTCAGTTCTTCATCTGCCTCCAGCTCTTTCCCTCTTTCTCATTTTTCCCAGGCTGGGCATGGGTCAGGCACCCCGGTCTATGAATCTGGGCTAGTCTCTCTTCATTTGGAGATTATCAGCAGCCTTTGAAATTGGCTTCTTACTGGGAAAAGAGAAGGCAGAGGGTGGGGAAGTTGTAGCAATGATGGGGGGCACACAAGTTGGGAAAGGCCTCCTCAAGTCCTCCATGCAGGGGTGGGGCAGGTTTCAAGGGAGTCTGAGAGGCAGAAGGCCCCACAGCACGTGGGGAATCGGGGAGCCTCGTACCCCTCACTTGCATATCTGATCATTTATTGCTGGCAATGGGACCACAGGGCACAGTCACTCATCTTTGGGAAGCTGCCCCCGCCTCATACAGACAAGCAAAGCATTGCAAAATGGATTCTGGGGCAGGAAGTAGGAAACCTGCCCAGGCTGGGAGTGGTGATGGGGCTGAGGTGGTTGGGGGCTGCCTAGAGGAGGGGACATCCTTGGGCTTGGACAGATGAGCAGCAGTAGAAATTGGGCCACTGCATTCCAGCTGTGAAGACCAAGGACTTCACAGATGCTGGAGGTGGAATCTTCAGGTAATGTCCTACTGGAGGCCAAACATGTGTGGGAGCCTCAGAGTGAGCTGCTATTGCATTAATGATTAGGAGGCTCAGTTTTCTCATCTGTGAAGTGGACACAGCAATGGAATTAGCCTCACAGGGTTGCTGAGAGTATGACATGGTATAATCCATGTCAAGGGTTTATACTATCTTATAGTACAAGATGGTTGGTCTCGTCATTGTTATTATTTTTACCTGTTATTATCTGAAGACACTTTGAATGAGAGTAGATATAGACACCCCTGTATCCCACACACCCTAGCTAGAGCCAGGATCTGGGTACAGTCGGGAAACTGAATGAATAGGGCTCTGGCAGGACAAGGTCAGAGCATGGCTCTGGAGAACACCAGAATGACTTCTCTCCCCAAGTACAGGCCCTGGGCACAGACAGCAAGGAACGCTTGCTCTCAGGTGGGGCTCAGACAGACTAGCTATAAGGATGCTAGGTGATTTAGGTCCTTTTTACTGACTGCTTGGACTCTTCCACTAACTGCTTACCTGGCCTCAGGCCTCTTCCATTATCTACAGCAGCATCAGAGCTACCTTCACATCCCCAAATCTGATTATGACACTTCTCTGTTTAAAGCCCCCCATTATCTTCAGAATAAAGCCAAACTCCTTATCCTAACATTCAAGGCCTTCCCCAGCTTAGGCTCTAATCTATCATCTAAGTCTCTCCCCAAGCCCCTATATCATGCTCCCTATTTTTAAGAAAAGGTTTTTATTGACTTTAGAGAGAGAGGAAGGGAGAGGAAGAGAGAAACATTGATTGGCTGCCCCCTGCATGTCCCCTACTGGGGATCGAGCCTGTAACCCAGGCATGTGCCCTGACTGGGAATCTAACCAGCAACCTCTTGGTGCATGGGATGATGCTCGACCCACTGAGCTGCACGGGACAGGGCCATGCTCCCTGTTTTGCAATCACTCGTTTTGTAACACGCTAACCACATACTACCAGGCCTTTGTTCAAGCTGGTCCCTCTGCCAGGCATGTCCCCTTCATCTCCATTTTAGTAAGAATGTCCCCCTCTTCCTCTGTATCTCCCCACAGCACATTCTAGCGCTTAACAGCCCTTGATCAGAACGATTCTGCCCACTTCTGTCTCGTGTCTAGACTGGGGGCTTCCGGATGCCAGGACCCATGCTGTGCCAGAATCCTCCCACCAGCTGTGTGTTGACTGGACTCGCTGGGAGATGCTTGGAGCTTAAAGAAAACTTAGGAATTAGTGAGGGATGAAAGGGTGGGTGCTGCACTCTAACAAACAAAAGATAATGGCGGGCAAGGGATTTTAGGTAGATCAGAATGTGAGGTTATTGAAAACTTGGTTGGTGCCATTGGTGACTCACAAATAGAGGCTTAATTTTTTAAAACACTGAAAATATGACAAACTCATTGTAGAAAATTCAAGTAATATGGAAAAGTATTTAAAAAAGGAGTAAAATTCTTGTACAATCCCCTTGTATTGATTAGGACTAGTTCTTCTACAAGAGACAGAAAACCCACCTCAAACTGGCTTAAGCATGTGGGGATCATTGGCTCATGGGACTAAGGAGTCAGGGGCAGGGTTGGCTTCAAATGATGCCCTCTGGACCTGATATTCTCTCTCTCTCTCTCTCTCTCTCTCTCTCTCTCTCTCTCTCTCTCTCTCCCCCCCCCTCCCCCCGCATCCCTAGGCTCTCCTCCAAGCTGGCTCTGTGCACGGGCTTCTCCTCTGTGGTTCCAAGGTGGTGGTGGCTATCCCAGGTCTCAGATCTCTGAGCTTCGAGTCCAGCGGGGAAGACAGTCTGTCTGTGGAAGGTTGTCTTTTGCCATAGAGACCACAATATCTCACATCTCACAAGCTCTTCAGCAATGTGACCTTGTACTTACCCATCAAAAGGTGAAGTCTAATTCCCCTCCCCTTTGGATCGGAGATGGCTTTAGTCACTCATTCGTAACCAATAGAATGTGGCAGAAGTGTTGCCGGCATGGTGTCGGAAGCAGCTCTGTAGCTTTTGCCTCCACCTCTTGACATACTTTCCAGATTCTTCCCTCTTGAAGACACTCCCCGTCGGAACCCGGCAGCCATGCTGTCAGAAGCCTGAGCCACAGCAGGTGCTCCAGTTGACAGTTCCAGTGAAGCCTGGCTTTCAAGTCATCCTGGGTGTCAGATGTGTGAGTGAAGACCTCTCCAGACGATCCCAGACCCCAGCTGTTCACGGCATCTACAGCTTCTCAGGTAGGGCCCTGACTTCACGGAGCAGAGATAAGCCATGTCAGTTGGGTTCTCTCCAAATTCCTGATACCAGAATCTGTTATAAAGTAGTGATTATTTTATACCAATACATTTTGGGAGGTTCTGTTATGCAAATTGTCTTCCTCAGAAGCTCCAGAACAATCCACATTGGTTTGGGTCCCCATGGTCAATCCCCTAAACCAGCGGTCACCAACTTTTCGGACCTCACGGACCACCAGTGGTCCACGGACCACTGGTTGGCGACTGCTGCCCCAAAGCATATACAAGGGACAAAGCCAGTCATTCTGACCGTAGGCTGAGTCAACTTCACTAGAATGAGTAGAGGGGGTGAGTGGCAAGCTCAGAGGGTCACACAGTACTGGTAATCCAAAGAAAGCACAAACCACAGAACCCACTATTCCTTCCACCCAGAAATTGATGGACCACCTTTCAGACACCTTCCTGGGCCCATGTACACACAAAGGTATACAATTCAACACAGATAAAGCAAGCTCTACATGATATTTTGTAACTTTTAAAAATTTAATGGATCCTGAGGCTCTTTTGATGCCAGTGGACACAGATGTGCATCATCAGTTTTAATGGCTGTGTAAAATTCCATTATATGAATGAACCATCATTGATGTAACCGGATCTCCATCACTGGGTCATTAAGTCATTTCCTTTTTTTTTTTTTTGCTATTATTAATAGTGCCGAGATAAACATCACTGCACATACACCCTTGGGCCCATCTTCCGGTGTTTCCTTAGGATAAATTCCAAGAAGCTGAATTGCAGATTCTAAGGTTATGCACATTTTTAAAGATTTGCCAAGGGTTTCTAAATGACTTCCAGAAATGTACGTCCTTACGCTCCTATTGTCCCATCAACAGGGCACGAGGGTGGCCATCTCTCCATGCCCGCACTGGAAATTTTGCCAATTGGAAAAGTGAAAAAAAAAATGATTCCTCGTTGCTGCTTTAATTTGAATTTCTTTGATTACTAGTGAGGTCAAGCACCTTCGCATATACATATTGACTATTTCTATTTCTCCTTTTGTAATATTGCCTGTTCAAGTCCTTTGACCAATGTTTTTATTGCAGCGTTCATATATTTTATGATTGACTTATAAAACCTTTTGGTATACTACTGTGTTAACCCTTTGATGGTCACATGTCTACAAACATTTGCTGTTTGTCCTTTAAGTTTGTGTAGAGTGGCCACTCAAACAAGGCAGAGTATATGCCTCAGAAGCAGCAGGAACTTGGCCAGGGAGTTCACTTGAACCACTCCTGTCAGAGGGGATCACCTGCCTAAAGAGTCCAGGGCTAGGGAACTAAAGGGCCACAGGATTGACCATCCTGGAAGGAGGCTCAAAGTCATCCACGAGGAGGCAGGAGATGTCCCAGGAAGCCCAATGTTGCCAGTGTTTCCTCTACCTCACTCCTCCCCTTAT
Source organism: Myotis lucifugus (assembly GCF_000147115.1). Classification (NCBI taxonomy): domain Eukaryota; kingdom Metazoa; phylum Chordata; class Mammalia; order Chiroptera; family Vespertilionidae; genus Myotis; species Myotis lucifugus. Next base: position 3,890,745 of record NW_005871147.1, on the reverse strand, counting down.
AAAAGCTTTCCCAGCAGGCTCCATCCCAGCGCAGGGCAGCTAGCCCTGGCTGGTTCCTGCCCCAGCGGCCAGGTAGGAGCATGGGCCACCTTGGGGGCAGTGTCCAAGGCAGGAGGCCCTTAGAGTCCACCAAGTTTGGAGAGGAATTTACTAGTACAAACAGCTAGAGGAGTATGGAGGTGATTTAGCCCGGAGGGGGGGAGGGGTCACTGAGGGAGTCAGGTCGTTGGCAAGGAAACAGGACTAAGTGTTCAGCCTCAAGGGTAAGGCAAGGAGCCTGCAGTGATGCTCTGCCCAAATCCTCTTTGCTGCTGTGTCAGCGGCTAATGGCTCTCAGCTGCCCCCATCTCTGGAGAATCCCCCTTGGCGAATGGGAGCTGCCTCCCTGAGAGGTTCCACATACCTAGGCAGCCCCCAACCAATGAGTGAGTGACATGAGGGAAGGAGCGGGGAGCAAAAGGCTGGCTCCCTCCCTTGAGGAGGGACCACTCAGGTGCAGTTGATGCCCTGGGAGGAGTGAGGGGCACTTCCAGGCAGGTCTCCTTCTCAAACACAGTAGAAAGGCCCTCAGGGGGAGGTCCTGGGAGCTCCAGAGGGAGCACCTACTATCCTCCAGGTACCAGTGCTTCCAGCCAGCCATCTCAGCTAATTCTCATAGGCACCCGGAGAAGAGCTATTAGCCTCCCCAAAGGCAAACCGAGCCCCTTTGCCTTTAAGTGGCTTGCCTAAGACCAGCTGAGGGGTGCTGGAGCCAGGATTCCAGCACAGAAGGGTTAGGTGGCAAAGGTTCCTGTTTTCTTGGCCCATCTGGGGCCTGGGCAAGTGGCACCTCTGCGATGGCCCCTGAGGAGGCACCTGCCTGTATCCTGTAGCCTCCTGGGAGCCCAGGCCTGATGTGTGACATCTGGAATGGGCCTTGAGCCAACCAGACTGAGCCCACGAAGCAGTCCCAGCTCAGTTGCCAGAGGAGAGAGGAAGAGAGGAGCAGGGTCCACAGGGACTCAGGAAAGTGCCTGATCCCCCGGCACCCCAATTTGTCCTCGGCACCAGTTCCGCTCTCCCTGGAGCGGTGGGTTTTGGAGAGGGACTGGGAAGGGTGTGTCTGTCCAGGGACCACATCACAGGGCCCTCCCTCTGGATCCCCAAGTCGGCAGGGTTAAACAGAAAGAAAGCACAGAGCATGGAGGTGTGCGGATCTGGTTCGACTCTGCAGCTTCCTATCTGTGTGTCCACAGGCCCGTCATGTAATCTCTGAACTTCAGATTCTTCATATGAAAAATGGGAATGCTGTCCACCTCCCAGCATCCTTGTGAGGAATGAATGAGGAAAAGCATGTGAAAATGCCTAGCACCCTGCCTGGCACACAGCAGGTGCTCAATAAATGTTAGTTCTCACTCTCCACTTGACATTCTCATTTGACAATAAAACCTCATCTAGCCCACTGATATGACTAAATTATAAATAATAACTAATGTTCACTGAATGCTAACTATGTGCCAGGCATTGTTCTGAATGCTTCATGTCTGTTACCTCATTTAAACCTCAAAGAATCTTGTGAAGCAGATGCTATTATCCCCATTTGACAGATGAAAAAACAGAAAACAGAAGTTAAGCGACGTGCCCAAAGTCATACAGCTAATAAGTGGCAGGGCCAGGATTTGAGTCCAGGCACAGTTTGGCTCTGGAGCCTGCACTGTGAGCATTCCCCTCTCCCCGCCCCCACCCCAGCCCACGTCCATGTCCACGGTGGGCCACTAAGCCCTTACCATGAGTAAGTGCTGTGCTGGGGTCCAGGGTGGACTAAACAAGATACATCTTGAGGTGCTCATGGTCCAGGGCAGGAGATAAAATGCACAGAAACACAAGTAAGAAGGTGGTCAATGTCACAGGAGGAAAACTGCGTTGCAGGTTGAAAAGAGGGGAAGATCAAAGCTGGAGACTGAGGGGAGGGCTCTCCAGGTAAAGGAACAGCAAGGAAAGTGGGGGGGGGGGAAGCCTGTGAGGTCACAGGTGCATGAAGGGAAGTTTTGTGGTCAAGTTTAGAAGGGCAAATTGGGTCCAAATGACAAAAGTCTGCTTGGGGGTTTGGGCCCTGCACTGGAGGTAAGGGGAAGGTTGAAGGATTCTCTGGAGAGGACACAGCAGGTTTGTGCTGTATAAACCCAGCTCTCCCAACAGCAAGGAGGCAGTGGGGGACTGGATGGGGCTGGGGACAGGAGGCCAGTGGAGAGGCAGTTGTAAGGGTCAGGATATGTGCTGATGAGGGTCTGAACTAAGGGGGGGGGGGGACAATGGGATGAGATGTCCCATGGAGGGAGGAGGGAGTGGACTGCAGCTGGTATCTCCTCACTCAGCCAGCTCCACTGCCTGGATGGTCAGCCTGGCTTTGACCACCTGTTCCCTCCAACCCAGTTATGTGGGCTGCAGGGATCATTAACCCAAGTCATGAACTCACTCTCCCTTTCAACACATCTGGACGGATAGAGGTCCCTCCTCCACCTCTGCTGGGAGGAAGAAACTGGGCTTCCAGCCCGACTGAGCGTTTCCCTCTGCAAGAATGTCAGAGACACACCTGCCACCGACACTACACGATACTGCCCACTAGCACCGAGCACATTCCCCTCCACACAATCACAGGGGGTCACAGCAGGAGCACTCCACTAGGAGTCAACAGGCCCGAGTGCAGGGCCACGCTGCTGCTCATGAGCTCTGTGGCCCTCAGCAACTCACTTATGCTTTCAAGTTCCTCATCTGTGAAATGGAGATAAAAGCCTGCCTTCCAGGATTGCTGTGGACTGAGAGAGAACGTGTACATGAACATCTTCTATAAACTTCTGAAGTGGGGTGTAAACATTGAATTTTGTGCACGTTTTTGTTCACCCCACCAACCTCTGTTGAACTCTGACTCTCTCCCTGGTATCAGAGAGCGAACACGCCTTTGTGCTTCCACATTCATGATCCTCTTCCAACCCTGGCTCACCTTGTGGAGGGAAAGAACTTTGCTTGGAACACAAGCTACAGCCACATCCTGTGCGTGACAAATGGGAAAATGGCTTAAATGAAAGGAGGAAAGATATTATCAGGACTAACTTCCCAAAGCAGGGGACTGGTTGGTTCCTGGAAATCTTCCCAGAAGAAAAGAATCAATTAAGTACTTTGCCCAGAATAGACACCAAATAAATTGTTGAGTGGAATTGACTCTGTCATAGTTGCCGGGAGATGGGAAAATGGATCAGATAGGTTCTTAAGGCCCCTCCCCTATCTGACTCTCTATGCCATCTATACACGTTTGCATGTCTGGTGCACGGGTGAGAGTCTAGGACTGGTGCTCAGCAAATCTGCCTCAAACCAGCTGTGTGACCGTGGAAACATCTCATGCCCTCTCTGCGCCTCTATTTCCTTCCCTGAACACCAACCTGCATGAGAAACGTAATGAACCTCCTAGGATAGTGTCCACATTTAATATTCCACAGTGACTGTTGAATAAATGAGTGAGTGAATGACTGTCACTCAGTAAAGTGTATGATTCATGCTGGCTCCTCTCTCCTCTCGGGAACTGAGTCTGCCCAAAGCCAAATGTCTCCCTCCAGGTTCCCGTCGGTTCTGGTTTATGTGATCTGCCTCCGTGCCCGAGGCCTGGGCCAGGTGGAGGGCAGCTGGAGGATTTGGGGTCTGCATCTTCACACCCGGCAGCTCAGCTGCCCTCCCGTTTCAGGGCATGGGCAGCAGGTATGCACTGCTGTTCCCACGGGGCTGCCTGGCTTAGCCTGAGGCTCCCTTTGCTGGGAGAGTAGCCTGGGCTGCAGCCCGGTGCTGACCTGCTCTTAACCCCTAGGAAAGTTACACAAACTCCTCCACGCTCTGCTGGGAGCCCGGTCGCACAAGGTGGGGGCAGGAACAATACTTCCCCTTGTGCCCTCGGCCTATTCCACATCAGCACACAGGGAGGAGGGGCACAGGAGGCAAGCGGAGGGGGCAGCCCAGCTCTGGTTTCAACCATGCCTGGAAATTGGATCTTCCTCCCTGGCCAGAGCTCCCTGGAGCATGAAGGGGGGGCTGGAACCCAGATCTCAGCAGGAGTCTTCTTTATCCTCCCCATGTCTCCCACCAAGACCAGCCCTGTGCTTCTACTGTAGAGCAGATCTGCAGAACTCCTTATGACTGTGTCTCCCTTTAGCAAATGAACCCTGGTTCTGTGATGTATCTATATGGAGATGGTAGGGAGGGGAGGGGCTGCTCTGGGAATCAGGAAGCTTGAATATGGTTCTACTGTTCCCAAGAAAGATACCAAAGGTTGGACTAACCAAGGGCTTAGAATGCAGGATATGGAGCCAGACTACCTGGTTCAAAATCCAGCCCACTATTTACCAGCTGGTGATCTTGGACCAGCTACCTGCCACTCTGACACATCTGCTGTCATGGTACCTGCCGCCTGGGACCATTGCTGGGAATAAATGAGTTCTTACGCACAACATACTTAGAGCAGTGCTCAACAAATGCCAGCTGCACACAGGTTTAGTGGGAAGTGGAGGGACAGTGCAGTCCTCCCTTAACTTCCCAGGGAAGAGCAAATTGTTCTAATTGTCTAACACTGAATAGAACTACTTAAAATACATGAAACTAGCTGTCAAAACTGTGAAACATAATCACAGTCTTGATTGCTCTGTGGCAGTGTAAAAATTGGAAAATTTTCATCAGGCGAGAAAAGGAAAACAAAGAATATCTACAGTCAACCCCATTACCCACCCACCCCCATTTGTGTTCTGCATGCCCACCTGAATTAGTTCGCTCATGTTGACACATGCATAGCTTTGCATCACTTGCAACACACATTTCTTTTTCTTCTTCAGTCGTGTTATATTTAGACCATAGTTGGTAATGGCAGATGTTCGAAAACAATGTCAAAACAAACGTCCCTCCTCTTCTCCCGGACAATGTCACAGCTATGTTTCTCTATAGCCGCCATCCCTGTGCCCTTCTTTCAATGACATCCTTTTTGCCCTGTGACCCCCCCCCCTCCTCTCTTTCTTGGTTCATAATTCCTGGAAGAGAACTAAACAGGAACCATCAGTGTCCCAGAGTGGGAAAAATGATCATGACTTGGAGGAGACATTTCAGGACCACGGACAGCACACATGCATGCCCTTGCCTGCTTGTCCTCCTAACTCTCAAGCATTTTAGTCATGTTATCACTGCAGTACCTCCCAAGACACATTTCCTCTTCTGTAGAAGGGGGAGGAGGAGGATGCTGAGAGGGCAGGACCATCTCTAAGGCCTCTTATAGCTTTGTGATTCTAGGATTATCCTTTGACATCATATTTGACTTTTCTTGTCTTTCTCCCTCCTTCCTTTTTACTTTTAAAAATATGTATTTTCTTATTGATTTCAGAGAGGAAGAAAGAGGGAGAAACATCAATGATGAGACAAAATCATTGATCGGCTGCCTCCTGCACGCGCCCTCCCCTCTCCCCCTCCCCCACTGGGGATCAAGCCCACAACTTGGGCATGTGCCCTGTCTGGGAATCGAACCAGGAGGTTCATAGGTCGATGCTCAACCACTGAGACACGCTGGACAGACCCCTTTTACTTTTTTGATAGGGACCTTCCATCATTTCTTATTTATTTATTTTTAGATATATTTTTATTGATGTCAAAGAGGAAAGGAAAGGGAGAGAGGGACAGAAACATCAATGATGAGAGAGCATCATTGATCAGCTGTCTGCTACACGACCCCTACTGGGAATTGAGCCCACAACCTGGGCATGTGCCCTTTACCGGAATCGAACCTGGGACCCCTCAGTCCACAGGTGGACACTCTATCCACTGAGCCAAACAGGCTAGGGCGGAACCTTTCATCATTTTAATGGATTTATAGCCACCACCCGGGGAGGGGGTGGGGCCAAAGGACGGAGCTCCTCATGACCTAGCAGCAAGCTGGCCCTCAGAAACCCTCAGAAGTCAGTACTGGGGAGTCACCTGACTGCCCCTCTACCTCTAGTCACCTAGAGACATTGTGTTAGTTCTGGCAAAAGGCTGAGCTGCCATAACAAGAGAAAGGTTTACCTCACTGTCAGGTAATAGGCTGTGCTGCTCTACACATGCAGACAAGACCCTCTCTCTCCATCAGGTTTTCTCCCCCAGCCCTTGGTGCTGCCCTTGTCAGAGTACATCACTAGTATTTTAAGGGCCTATACGTAGCAATGCATCACTTCAGCTCCCATTCCATGAGTAGGGACTTTGTCACATGACCACACCAAGCTACAAGGGGCCTGGAGGATTTGGTGCCTAGCTGGGCAACCATGTGCCAAGCTACCACTTCACTGATTTGAAAGGAGAAGAGAACGGACTTTTATTCAACATTATCCTCTATTTAATGGTTGAAATAGAGCTCTGGAAATGGGAAGTTTTGCTCAGAAAGGGAAAGGAATTTATTGAGTCAGACACCATGCTCCATTCTTTCCTCTAGACTTAAAATGTCTTGGGGTCTCATCTCCCCAAATACCCAGTTACTTCCACTTACTATCTTTGCTTGTGCTATTTCCCCGCCTGGAATTCCCTTGTCTCTTGGAGAAGTTGATTCCACCTTTTCTTCAAGCTCAAGAACTCCCTCCTTGATTTTAGAATTTCAGAGCCAGGAGCCTCGGAAAATATTTAGGTCAATGCCTCATTTTATAAGCGAGAAAACTGAGGCCAGAGAGGGAATGACACTTGTCACACAGTAAAGTACCCACATAGCAGTACAGTCCATAGCTAGGGCTCAGAACTCCAAGTCCAGCGCTCCTCCTTCTACACAGTCTTCAAAATCCCTGCCTGCCGCCCCCAGGCTTCTACTTTGCCTCTCATCATAGGACTTTGGACAAATCCCTCAGCCTCTATATACTTACCAGATTCTTAAACTGTGGATTGAAGAGGTCAGGTCAGGCTATCCCTAAGGTTTTATTCGGACCCAGACCCAGTGTTTTAATGGTGGGTCCTCCCCAGACTTTCAGGTCCTGACCCTCCCAATGATGCTGAGACATCCCCCAGACAAAGCTGTACGGGCCCTTCTTCACCTCTTCCTGTGGAGGAATTCACAGTAGAATCAACAAAGGGGCTCCTTTCTTCCCCCTTTTGGGGTACCAGGCATACGGTTGAGCACTTTACATACTGCATCTCATTTCATCATTAAAAACTCCCTGGAAAGTGAGTATTATTCTCGCCAATTTTTTTATGAAGAAATCGAGGCTCTGAAAGGTTAATGGCTCTTGTTTGACCCCGGGATCCCCAAGGTGCAGAGGCAGGACCGGGGGCGGGGGCGGGGGCGGGGGGGGGGAGTTTCAGGGAGATTTGGGATTGATGCAATAAAGAGCTTCCTTACTAGAGTTGCCACTAGAGAAACAGGCTGCCTTCGAAGGGAGGGATTTCCTGTTCTGTGGAGGGTGAAAGATCAAAGGATTTTCGCATCAGATGGGTAAAGCGGGGGCAGAGGGGTCGATTCTATTAGTAGATCCCAAAGATTATTTCAGGAGATACACTAACTAGCATTAAATAATTCCTTACACAGAGAAGAGAAGTTACTCCTTCAATTCTTTTTCAAACTTTCTGATTTTGACCAGGAGAAGGTCTTGGTTTGGAGCTAGTACTGCTTGCACCTCTCCACCACTTGTTAGTCCCTTGTTACCAGGAGAGATGAAGCCTCAGGCTCAGGGCTCTGGCGCAGGTGGCAGAACTCGCTAGAATGGAATAACACGGGGCTTTCTGTTTTGTTTATTCTTATGGTTGCCTTCTTTCATGGCAAATGATTCTGGTTGCTCCATGATGGCCGTGATGTGACGTTTCATTTGAAAATGAATACATTTCAAGAGAATGAAAAGAAAAGCCACAGACTGGGAGAGAATATTTGCAAAACATACATCTGATAAAGGACTTGTATCCAAAATATACAAAGAAGTCTGAAAATCAACAATAAGAAAATAAACAACTCAAAAAGTAGGTAAAAGATGTGAGCAGTCATCTCATAAGAGAAGATATACAGATGGCAACTAAGCATACGAAAAGATGCTCCACATCAAATGTCATTAAGGGACTGCAAGTTTAAATAACAACGAGATGCCACTAACTACCTATGAGAATGACTAATATCCAAAATACCAGCAATACTAGATTTGGAGCAACAGGAAGTCCCATTCATTGCTGGTAGGAATACAGAATGGTACAGCCACTTTGGAATACAGTTTGGCAGTTTCGTACAAAACTAAACATCCTGACCCAGCAATCACATGCCTTGGTATTAACCCAAATGAGTTGGAAACATGTCCATGCAAACAAAAAATGCATATACATGTTTATAGCAGCTTTATTCATAATTGCCAAAACCTGGAAGCAGCCAGATGTCTTTCAAAAGGTGACTGGATAAACAAACCGGTACAACCAGACAATGGCATATTGTTCAACGTTAAAAAGAAATGAACTATCAAGCCACGAAAAGACACAAAGGCATGGAGCAAACTTAAATGCGTATTGTTAAGTGAAAGAAGCCAGTCTAAAAGGCTAAACACTACATGATTCCAACTCTATGACATTTTGGAAAAGGCAAAACTATACAGACAGTGAAAAGATCAGTGAGTGCCAGGGTTTTGGGGGAGGGAGGGATAAGTAGGTAGAGCACAGAGGATTTTTAGGGCAGCGAAACTATTCTGTGTAATATTGTAAGAGGTGAACACATGAAGTTACGCATTTGTCAAAACCCATAGGCCTGCACAACATAAAGGGTGAACCCTAATATAAATTATGAACAATTCATAACAGTGTATCAATATTGGTTCATCAATGGTAACATGCCCCACAGCAATGCAAGATGTTAATAATAGGGGAGATGGTGGGCAGAGGGAGATTGGGTATATGGGAACTCTGTACTTTGTGCTCAATTTTTCCGTAAACTTGAAAGTTCTCTAGAAAGTTCTCTAAAAAAATAAAGTCTATTATTCTAAAAATAAATGAATGTATTTAAGTTTTAGTGATTCCATTTTTAGAAATAGAGATGAGCGCATACTCAAGACCTGTGCCAGACCCTTCAGAGCAGCACTGTTGGTAATAGCTAAACATCCAGTGTAAGAGAGTTGATAAGTTAATTGTGGTATATCCACACCAGGGAATATTATACAGCAATGATAAAATGCACACTGCTATTAAATGAAACATAAAAGAATCTCAAAAACAAAGAAACCTGCAAGAAATCAAATACCAAAAAGTCTATCCCATGTGATGCCATTTTTATAAAGTTTTAGAAAGTGCAAAACCGATCCACTGTGTTAGGAGTCAGGAAAGCTGTCCCTGGTGGAGCGGGTTGAGACGGCAAGGGGCTCCGTGGGGGCCTTGGGGGGTTCTGGTCGTGTTTCATTTCTCACTCTGGGTGCTGATTACACAGGTGTGTTCACTTGTAAGTTGTGTACTTTTCTGTATGTGCACTCAAATTTTACACAAAAGTGGGTCCATTACCAATATTGCATGTGAACAGTAATAGATGGCAGAACCCCACCACCCAGCATGTTCCCCCCAGGGGTATGCCCAACGGAAATGTGCTCATAGGTCCACCAAAAGGCACACACAGGACTGTTCCCAGCAGCACTGTTTTTAACAGCCCCGAACCAGAAAAAAACCTCCCAGGTCTATCAGTAGGACACTGGATAAATAAATGGCGGTGTATTCATACTATCACATAAAAAGGGCAAACTTGTTGCTTCATCCAATAACACAAATGGAGCTCACAGATAAAATGCTGCATGAAGGAAGCAAGACAAAGAAGAGGACCTAGTGAGTGAGTCCATTTATGTGAAGTTCAAAAGCAGACAAAACTAGTCTATGGTTACTGTACGGGGTACCGACTGACTGGCAGAGGGCAAGAGGGAGCCTTCTGGGTGCTGGGAACATCCCATATTGTGATGGAGTGAATATACATGTGAAAACAGATCAAGATGCACATGTAAGACAGTGTGCACTTTAAGTCTAAAAACACAGGGGGGACTCAGCAATGGCACTGTTATGAAAGCAGAAAGCAGATAACTGAAGTTTGGGAAGCAGTGGACAAGAAGTTATTTGAGGGGCTGTCATGAGGGTGGGACCCTCTCACTGCAGACCCTCCCTCCCCAAGGCCTAAGGTCAGCGGGTGACCTGCCCCTTATCTGCCTGGCGATCGGTGGAGACACCGGGTTTAGGGGGTCAGACGCCAGTTGTCCACACTCTGTCCCTAGGGCCTGCTCTGAGCCCTGCAACCCGAGGCCCCGGGATCACGAGGGCAGATTCCTGCCTGAGCCTTTACAAACATACGGGAGGGCTGTGAGGGTGCACATGCTGCCCGCCCTCCCTGATCACCTCAAGGCGTGGGGACTTTCCTGGAATGTCCTGCCCCCCTTCCCCCCAGCCTATCCCTATCTCGGACCCAAGCACCATTGGACATCTTCCCAGGGGCTCGGCCCCCGGCATCATTTTCATCCCCATGGTCCTCGCTAGCTTTTCTACAGACTCACTTTGGGACAGGTCATGCACGCCCTTCACCTCTCCTCACCTCCTTTCCACTTCTGCAGGATGTGGGGACGGAGGACTCAGGACAGAAGCACAGACCAGCCCCAGCCAATGCCGGGCTCTTTTCTGCAACATCACAGGCAGTTACCCAGCTTCTGCCCAAACACCTCCAGTGATAGGGAGCTCACCTCTGACCCCTAGAAGGTGCAGTGGTGTGTGCCTCTTTGTAAAAAAAAATTAAATTATCTAACCTAATATACTGTTGTCTTCGGTATCTGAGGGGGCGGGGCGGGGATGGGCCCAGGAAGCCTTGCAAACACCAAAATCTGGGGACGCTCCAGTCCCTTTTATAGCCTATGTTTGATATAGGCTACAGCAGGGTCCGCCTACACATCACTTCGTTCACGTGGATTCAGCATCGTGCTCGGCAGGTGGCAAATTCAAGCTTTTATTTTGGGAACTTTCTGAATTTTTTTCTAAATATTTTCTATACACAGTTTGTTCTGTGGGTGTGAAAGCCATGGATACAGAGGGCCAACTGTATATAAATATGAACATAAATAAATATATGCCTCATATGCATAGATAAGCTCTCTCTGGAAAGCCATGCAACAAAACAGGTAATGATGGTTGCCTCCAAGGAGAGGGAACAGGGGGTCGGCGCAGGGAGAGGAGGAAGATTTACTCCCTAATCTTGCCCATTTGTACCTTTTGAATTTTGTACTTTGTGTGTGCATTACCTAGTAAAAGTGGGTAGAACAATCTTTAAAAAACAGTTCTAGTTCTTATACTCCTTGGCTGGCATAGCTCAGGGGGAGGTCAGGGCCAGCGGCACTCCACCCACCAGTCCCTACACTGCCCAATGGAGATGTAAGGTTTGGAAGCCAATGTCTGAGCCCCAATCCCCTCTGCCCGTCCTCATCCTGAGACTGGCAAACTGCTTACCTCCTCTGAACCAAGGTTTCCTCGCATATACAATGTTAAAGTAGTGATGTCTGCCCGGCTGAGTTACTATGAGGATTAAGGCAATGTCTGGCTCAGCATAGGTGCTTGATAAAGTCTGTTATTATTCATCTTGTCCCCTATTTTACCTGTACCTTTCAATTACAAAGTATTTTCCTACTTAATTCTCATGACAATGTTGGTGTGCTTAACCCCATTTCACAGATGAGAAATCAAGGTTCAGTGACTTGCCCAAGATCCAAGCCAAGAACCAGGACTCCTCCCTCTGGGCCTTAGATCTTTTTTGTTTGTTGTTGTTAATCCTCACCCGGGGACATTTTTCCATTGATTAAATTTAGAAGAGAGAGTGGAAAGGAGGAGGAGAGACAGAGAAAAACATTGATGTGAGAGAGACTCATCGACTGGTTGTTTCCCGAATGTGCCCCAACTGGGGCCAGGGCTTGAGCCTGCAACGGAAGTTCATGCCCTTGACCGGAATCGAACTCACAACCCTTCAGTCTGCAGGCCACGCTCTATCTACTGAGCCAAACTGGCGAGGTCTGGGCCTGCAATCATTGTTATGCATCTTAAATTATTCTCTGAGGGTCTTGAAAATGACCCTGGCCCTCTCCCTTCCACTCTCACCTCCAACACTTAAGACACGTCTCTTTCCTGAGTCCTTATCCCGGACTCTGAGCATTTTGAGAAGTGAGCATGGGAGGGAGAAGAACAGGGCTACCTCACAGCCCAACCTGGGTCAGGCTTGACCCCACAGAAAGCTGGGGTTCCTGACACTTGTTTGCAAGAGACCTGAAGGAGAGCAAACTTGATGGTCCTGGGGACATAGGAAGATGTCACCATGAGAGGCCGGCACAGGGCAGCCAACTGTAATTAAGACCTTAATTGGAGGATGGGTAGTGTGGGCAGAGAAGGCAGCTTCTGGGTCTCAGGTCAGGCCCAGACACTGGAGGGCAGTGATTCCCTTTGGCCATAAGGAACCAGCAGGCAGGCTCGTCATCCCCAGTGAGGGTATTTGTGGGGTTATTCCACTCAAGTCCACCTCACCCCTGAGCTCCAGCAGGCTCAGCTTACATCTCTCATGTCAGCACCTGGCACAGACAGAGCCTGGCACATACTAGGCACCCATTCAATATTTTCCGAATGAATGAGTGGTACCCGGCAGGCTCTCCCATCCATCCCCCAGCCTTTGTGCACTGCTGCCTCCAACTCACCCATTTCTGTGCACCCCAACCCTCCCGGTGTCTAGGAAGTCTGGCTGAAGTCTACCCTCCATCCTCCGTGCAGCAGCCTCGCCCTTGCTCCTGTGCAGGGAAATGAAGTGGCAGGCTAGGGGCGTGGGTGACGTTTATAAGAAGCCACAGCAGAGTTACTGCAGCTCCCGAGGTGGAGGAGAAAATCACCGCAGTAAATTTCCCCAACAGCGCCCCGCCCGGCTCCTCCTCCCAGATCCCAGCCCCTTAGCTGGTGATTTATAAAGGGAGAGAGCAGGAGCCTCAGCCCCTCTGCAGGACGGAAGTGATGTCCTCACCCCAGGCCTGGGGCAGGGACTCACCCCCACCTCCCTGGCTCTTCTGCCTCCAAGCTGGTGCCCATCACCTTGCCCACACCCCACACCCAGGCTCCCTGGGACCAGGAAGTATCATATCCCCAGAGGCTCATCCCATCACTACTTGCCCTGACTTTCAGTTTTCCATCTGTCCAATGAGGCTACGGGGGGCTCACTCTGAAAAGAGAAGGACCCCAGCCAGGGCCCCGCTAGAGCCGATGAGAAAACCACGGCATTATTTCTTTTTCCTTCATTCACTCATACACCCACTCAAAGCCAGGCACAGACAGGAAGCTGTGGGGTGTCTGTAGGGACTGGGGCTGGGCTGCATCCCACCAGTGATAACAGGGACAGAGCACTAGACTTTGAGTCCAGAGGTCTGGATTCCAGTCCCTGCCCTGCCAATAGCTCCCAGTGTGCTCTTGGGTAAGTGGCCCTTTCTGGATGTCAGGTCCTCCATATGTCAAATGGGGACCTGGGCTGGGTGGGGGTGGGGGTGGGGAGCCTGAAGGGCCCCCCAACTCCTCCCACCTCACGCCCTGGGGTAGCACTCACTGATCTGGCTCCCCTAGCACCCCCCTGCCCCTAGTCATGTTACATAGTCCCCTTCTACTCCCCAATTCTGGAGGAGGGCCGAGGGTGGGCTGCTGTCCTGGACCCGCTTATAAGATAGGGGGTGAGCAGCTGCTGCTTATGTGTCCCCCTCATCCCCAGGGCTGTCACCAAGGCATGGGGCCCCCTCTCACCTCGGCCCAAGGACACAGGTTCTTAGAAGCCCCCCACTCCATCCCCAGTAAAACTTGTCCTTTCACTCCCTCTCAAAGTCACAGGAGGCTGCAGGCACCATCGGGAGCTTCTATCCACCCCCACCCAGGCAAGGCAGCAGCTCCAGCAGGGACCTGGCACCGGGAGCTGCTGAGAGGGCCAGGGCGATGCATCTCTACCCACTCCCAGCACACGGACATTGGGTAGCCCCCCTATATCAGGGCCCAGGGGCAGAAAGAGGAGTGGGTGATAAAACGAGTGAGGGGAGGGGACAACCACTGCAGTTCCCATAAATGCTCAATGGGCGGAAAGCAGCCCGTCTGGCTGCTGGGCCGTGGGCAGCACTTGGCCCCCATTCGTCGTAGTCTCATAGTCAGATAGTAATAACAGCCAAGTTTACTGAGCCAAGCCCTTTACCCATAACAGCACATCTAACCATCACAACAACCCTAAGAGGCTGTGCTCCTATCACTCCCAATTTACAGAAAAGGAAATGAAGTTCAAAGGGACTGAACTGCTTGGCCAAGGTCAGGACCAGGGCCAGGTTCAAACCCCAGGGGTCTGCTCACCACCCTGAGCATAGGGGTGGGGGGCACCTCTGCTCTCCTCTTGTGGGAAACAGGCCCAGAGACAGGAAAAAGTCCCCCAAAGTCACACAGCTACGACAGAAGCTATCTTGTTGCTCAAGCTGGGTCTCCCTGAGCTCCAGTCCCTATTCAGCCAAGCCCGGGAGCCCCAGGGCAGAGCAGCCCCACAACTCCCCAGAAAACTGAAGGGCAGCCCTTCCCCTGCCCACCCTCAATCTCCCCACGGCACAGGGAAAGCATGTCTCCGTGTGTTTGTGGCTGCTGTGTGGCTATTGGCCAGTGGCCTGTAAGCTCTTCTCACAACACGAATCCATGGCCCAGGTCATCAAAAACCAAGTGTGTGCAGTCAGAGAAAGACAAACAAATGCCATATGATTTCATTTATATGTAGAATCTAAAGAACAAAAACGAGCAAATAGAAATTGAAACGGACTCACAGATACAGAGAACAAACTGATGGTTGCCAGAGGGAAGGGGGGCTGGGGAACCGGGTGAAAAAGGTGAAAGGATTAAAAAGTACAAATTGGTAGTTACAAAATAGTCACGGGGATGTAAAGTACAGCACAGGGAATATAGTCAATAATATTGTAATAATTATGT
>NW_005871147.1:3841850-3875684 GCF_000147115.1 Myotis lucifugus | reverse complement strand
AAAAAATAAAATTTTTAAAAACCACAAATGCGTCATTTTTTATCTTTGATATCCAGTGTTCTCATGCGCCCAGTTTTGCTTCACCTAGGAATTCAGCTCAGCTGTTGGATGAAACCCGTTTGCTGCTCAGAAGACCTCACCATGGGGGGCAAGGGGGAACCCCCTTGCCCGAGGAGGGGTTTGCCTCAACACCAAAAAACAGGTTCTAAACCCAGTGGAGTCAAGCCTAGAGTAGCTTTCTGCCTGCATGTTTTATTTTTTCAAGGCATCAATCCCCCAGGGGAGGGCTGTGTTTCCATCAGACTCGGGGGTTCCCAGGGCAGAGCTATGTCTCCCACATCCGAATGGGGTTCTCCCAAGAACTGCTTCCCCCACATCAGCTTGAGGGCTTTCCCAGGCCAGAGCTGTGACTCCCTCATCACACTGCTTATTTCCAAAGACAATGTCTCCCCATCAGACTAGCTATTCCCTGAGAATACCACTGTCTCCCCCATCTGACTGAGAAGGGTCTGTATCCCCCTCCAGCCAGTCTCCATCCTGGGCGCGGCCAAATCTACACCATTTGGCACAGGGCAGCTTCTCCCAGAATGACGTTTTGGATGACAGAAAAACTCCCCCATCCCTCCCACCCCAACCCCAGGGAGCCAAGCCAGAGAGGCTGTAGTGAGGGGCCACTGGGGCCTATCCCCAACTAGCAGGGCTCTGCCAGGCCCACAGGCTCCTCTCCTGCCTGCCACCCCCACTGGGCAGCCCAGTGCCCCCTGACCCCATGGCCTTCCATCATGGGAGATCTATAACATTTACAATCCCAAAACAAAAGGCCCCGAGGGCCGAGGACAGAATTCATCTTCCCAGCTGACAAGCCCCGTTAATTAACGACTTGGAAATCGATGACGAGAAGGGACAGGCGGCAAATGACACCTCATCGTGGCCAGGAGGAGAGAGGAAATGTCCGGGGACTGGCGGACACGCACCACAGGGCTGGCCGGGCGCCTGGGAGAGCCACCGCACCCATCTGTCACTGTCACTTCAAACACAGTCGACTACCCCCCAACCCAGAAGTTCTCATTTCCCACCGAAGCAGACCCCCAAGAAAAGGGAAGGGAAAGTCATTATGGAGCACCTACTACATGCCAGGCATTGTGCTGGATACTTTTTGTTCACGTGACTTCTTCCAGCAGCTGTAGGAGGTAGGTTTTATTATCCCCATTTTAGGGATGAGAAAATTAAGGGCTAGAGGAAAGTCAACCTAAGGGTGGGGCCATGTTTTAAAAATGTGTTGTCGGTTGATGAAACCAGCTCTTAGACCTAAAGAGGCATCTTAATTAGAGAAAAGAGCTCTGGATTTGAGGGCAAAAGATCTAAAGCTGAGGCTTACCTCCAGCCCCACTATCTGTGTAATATCAGACAAGTTACTTAATTTCTCGGAGCCTCAGCTTCCTCATCTGCTACAAAAGGAGAATAACCCTCACTCTACTTACCAGATAGGGGGCTCACTTACAATGAGCTTAGGACGCAGGAAGGCCTACACTTGGGTAAGGAGTCAGACATTATTTTCTTATCACCAGGTCTGTTGATCACCCCCATCCAAGTCTAGGACATGACACGTATGGGATGAAATGGTATGAGGATATGAGAGGGCTGAAGGGTGACCATCGACAGGAAACAGGCCCCCTTGTGCCTGCCTGTTAGAAGTTCAGCCTTTCTGTCAAAAGGAAATAATAAACTTACTTAATGGTGTGAGGCTGTTGTGAACTTGAGACAAATTGTATAAGTAAAGGGCTTAGCACGGCCTGGCATATAGTAAGTGCTCAATAAATGTTAGAAAGGGTTCATGTTCTCTTCCTTTTCCCAAACCAGTGCTTGTTGAGATGTGGCACAGTGGGAGAAAATAAAGTCCATGGATCACCTACCTGATCCAGGGCTCCATGCTGGGGGCCCCAGGGGGGGAGCAAGGCTTCTACTCTTGGAGAAGACCTAAAACTTACCTTCTGCCGTGAGGAGCTCAATGCTGACACCAGAACAGAGCTCTTTGGGAGCTCAGAGAAGGATGTTGAGTTCTTCCCAGAGGAGGTGATGTCTGATCTGGGTTGGAAACATAAGTAGGAAGTCGTCATGGAGGGATGCAGAGAGGAGGGGACTCAGGCCAAGGGGAAGGGGTCCAGCTAGTGCTGGTACCCAGTAGATACCTCCATGTCTTCCCTCCACCGAGCCCGGAGCTCAGCAGGGCCACAGAGGTGTGTGGGGAACATGGGAGTGCCTTGTGGCTGCTGGAGGAATGAGGGTGGGGAACCTGCCGGGGCTGGAGCCAAACATGAATGGGTCCAAATGCCACACCACACAAGTTTAGAGTCTCAGCTCCCTTATCTATAATAGGGGGTTAGATGCCAAAGAAGATATACATATGGCAAGTAAGCACACAAAAAGATGCTCAACATCATTTGTCATTAGGGAAATGGAGGTAAAATTTCATTTCCTACAATGGCTCTAATAAACACACACACACACACACACACACACACACACACACACACACACACTGAGAGAGAGAGAGAGAGAGAGAGAGAGAGAGAGAGAGAGAGAGAGAGAGAGGGAAAATAAACGTTGGTGAGGATATGGAGAAATTGCTAACCTGTGCGTTGCTGGTGGGAATGTAAAATGATGCAATCACTGTGGAAAACAGTGAGGGTCCTCAAACGATTAAAGATAAAATTACCATATTACCCAGCAATTCCACTCCTAGCTACATATCCAAAAGAATTGAAACAGGGACTCAGATACTTACCTGCCAATGTTCGTAGCAGCATTATTCACAATAGCCAAAAAGGTGGAAACAACTCAAGATCCATCAACAGATGAATGGATAAGCAAAATGTGGTGTGTTAATACAAGGGAATATTATTCAGCCACAGAAAGGATGACGTTATGATATGTGCTACAACATGGATGAACCTTGCAGACATTATGCTAAGTGAAAGGAATCAGACACAAAAGGAAAACTACTGTCTGATTCCACTTAGATGAAATATCTAGAATAGGCCAATTCACAGGGACAGAAAGTAGATTAGAGGTTACCAGGGGCCACACAGAGTGGGAAATGGGTAGTTGATGCTTAATGAGTATAGAGTGTCTATTTGGGGTGATGAAAGGTTTTGGAAATAGATAGTGGTGATGGTTGTACAACCTGGTGAATGTAACTAATACCACTGAACTGTACACTTAGAAAATGACACATTGTATGTTATATATATTTTACCACAATTAAAAATTTTTAAATTCAACAGGTAAAGTAGTGGGGGCCAAGAACTTGTTTGGTAAAAATTCTGCTTTAGCTGTCTTCTTGGGACTGCGCTGGGGCCAGGGAAACCCTGCACTGGCGGTCCTTCTGAAGTGAGGGTGGAAAAATGAATTGTACCCCCACTGCTGCTTCTTTCCAGCTGCCCCAAACCCCCTCCTTCCCCAGCCCAAGGCATGGAGGGAAGTTGGCTAGGACTGGGCCGGCCTGGGCCTCCTCAGCACAGATGGTTTCCTATCCTCCTCTCCCTTCCTCCTCTCTCCCCACTCCCAGCTCCTTAAGAAGAGGCCTTTCCAGAATATGTCATCTCACCAGAGCTATAAATGTCAACTTTAAATTCATACTTTGTACCACCTTTGATTTCAAAGAGGATTACACCTCAGTGGTGAAAGGCGGCCACAGCACAGGCCTGAGCAGGCCTCCAGGGCCTCTGCGGCCCCAAAGCATTGTTAACTCCTTCCAATTCATTAGGTCTAATCCTAGTGGCACTGAGTAAGGGGCCCTGGGCTGCACCTGGCACTCAGGACCATATGTGCCCATTGTCTGGCTCATCCACTAATCCAGCAGCCGTCATGAGACCAGCCCACTGGGAAGGGGCTGTGGCCACCCACTCTGGGCAGGAGGGATTCCTGGCCCTGGGGGGTGGGTAGTTAAGGTCTGGTTCAGCTCCCAAACCCCCACAAATCCTATGTGGATGGGGCATCAAGGATCACAGCACAAGGAGGAAGAGGGGGAGCCCTAGGAGAAGTGGAATGACAGACATCCATCTGTCCTGCTATGCTTCTCTCCCCAATATACACTCACATACATAATACACCCAATATGAATGTACATACACTTCTACACTCACTCTGTCACACACCTGCACATGATTTCATGCAACATGCCCACTTTCTCACAACACCCAGCAGCCAGCAGTACACCTGTGCACCTGCATACTCATGCACTCAGACACAACCACACCTGTACACACTCACACAACCATCCACATGCTCATCACAGCCAACACCCAGCAGTATACCTGTGCACCTGCATGCTCTCACATCCACACCCACACTCATGTATACCCATCCACACACATACATCCATACACTCACATATACCTGGTGTACTCGGCAGATTTTGCCAAGTTTCTTTAAAAAATAAAAGAGACCCTGGCATTTCCCCCCTGACCTTTCCAATGGCCAGAATGTTAGAGCTGGAAGGGACTTTACAGAGAATTGGGTCCACCTCTCTCACTTACAGGTGGTAGACTGAGGCACAGTAGAATGGAGGGGCAGTGTGGAAACAAGGAAAAGGAGGAGCCCTAAGCCCTGCCAACTTTGGGTAATTGTCTTAGTGCCACAGAGTCCATGCTTCCTCTAATCCAAAAGGTATAGCATCACTTGCCCTATAGGACAGTTGCAAGGATAAAACCAGACAAGGTACACACACACCTCAGAGGCATTGCAGGTCCGGTTCCAGACCGTCACAGTTAAGTGGGGATCCCTAAAAAGGGAGTTGCATTTGTTTTGCTGGTGGAGGGTCTGCCTTCAATTTGTAAATAAATAAATAAATAAATAAATAAATAAATAGGCAACATCACCCTGTCCCATGTAGCTTAGTGGTTAGAGTGTCGGCCCATGCACAGAAGGGTTCATGTACCTAAGTTGATCCCCAGTCCTGGTCAGGGTGCGTGCAGGAGGCAACCAATCAATGTGTCTCTCTCGCATCAATGTTTCTCTCCCCCCACCTTCCTCCCTCCCTTCCACTCTCTATAAAAATCAATGGAAAAACATCCTCAGGTGAGGATTAACAACAACAACAACAAACCCAGCAGCCATGAAGTGCAATAAAGCAAAATGCAATAAAATGAAGTGTGCCTGTATGTCCATGTACTTTGTAAGCACAAAAGTGTGCAAACATCACAAATGGGTTTCCAGGGTCTCCCGTGAAGCAGCAGCAATGGCAAGACTAGAACCCAGAGCTTTGGACTCTGCCCAGACTCTCCATTGCCCATGGCTTTTCAGAAGAGAGGGAGGCACGAGATAAACAGGTTACAGCTGGGGCCTACATGGGGCGGGGCTGCCGGCTCTGGCAGCTTCCACATTGTGATCTGAGATTTTGGAGAATCAGGTTTTTCAGGTGAAAAGAATAAACTAGGCAGGTCTGGGCACTGATAGTGACCATGCAGTTACTCAGGCCAGGGACATCCTGGAATCCTATCTCCTTTACCACCCCCTCAGAGGCCCCCAACACCTGTTTACAGTGTTGCACCTCACCACAGCATGCCAAGGAAGCCCAGGGCTCCCAGAGTCACAAAGTCACTTGTTAATTAATTGCACTAATTAGGGATGAGGCTGGACATCTGGACCCTCTCGAGTGAGTTCAGGCCCTCAGCACATTCAGGCTGAGGAGAGTTGCCCAGCAGAGACACCATCTCCAGCCTGCCAGACCTAGACCGCCCCCCAAAGACACACAGCACCCTCCACACACTCTGAGCACCCCAAAGGGAGAAGAGGAGCCAGATCAGACCAGGGATCGGGAGCCCTTTACTGCACACCCACCAAAGACCATCTTCCCCCACCCCATCTCCTCTGCAGTGAGGGGGGGTGGGGGTGCTTTGCCCAGAGCAGGAAGGAGCCCCTTCAATGAGAGAGCTTCTGGGCCCCGCCCCTCTACACCCCTCTGCTCAGCTCCCCAGCAGCCCATTTACTGCTGAGCTCCATTCATCCTCAACACCCAGGGCCACTCACTGTCATCTCTATTGAATGCTCTTCTAGGATTTCCAATGCAATGGTTCCAAAACCAAAGCAAAACTGTAAAGATTCATCACTCCTTCCATTTATTCATTCATCCATTCACTCACTAATTAATTCAGCAAATATTTATTTATCGGGCACTGACTATGAGGCAGGCACTATGCCAGGCACTGAGCATGCAGCCAGAACCAAAATGTGGTATAGCCATTGAGCAGAATATTATTCAACCATAAAAAAAAAGGAATGTGAACCTGCCCTGGCTGGGTGGCTCAGTTGGTTGGAGCATCGTCCTATACACTAGAAGGTTGTGGGCTCGATTCCTGGTCAGGGCACATACCTAGGTTGCAGTTTCGATCCGATTGATGTTTCTCTCTCTGCTTGAATGTGCCAGGCCCAATCCTGCCTCAAGGCCTTTGTACTAGCTGTTCCCTCTGCCCAGAAGCTTCTTCCCCCCAGAATTCTGCATGGCTTACCTAGATCAGGTCTTTGTTTAAATGTCACCCCCTCAGAGAGGACCTCCTTGACTAAACTATTTCAAATTGAACCCACTCCCACAACACCCTTTATGCCCCTTTCCTCTTTCTCTTTACAGCACTTATCACCACCTGACACTGTTTACTGTCTATTTCCCTCCACTGCAGGGGTCCTCAAACTTTTTAAACAGGGGGCCAGTTCACTGTCCCTCAGACCGTTGGAGGGCCGGACTATAGTTTAAAAAAAACCTATGAACAAATTCCTATGCACACTGCACATATCTTATTTTGAAGTAAAAAACAAAACGGGAACAAATACAATATTTGTATTTGCATGTGGTCCGCGGGCCGTAGTTTGAGGACCCCTGCTCCACTGGAATGAAAGCTCCATGGGGATAGGCATTTTTTGTTGTTGTCCACGCCTTATCCCCAGTGCTTAGAATAATACCTTGTACCTCCTCAATCTTCTGTCAGATGAATGAGTGACTCTACCAGGAACTACAATGAGGGTGAGCTCCCCGTTCGGGGAAAGAAGAAGGGGAAAAGGATATTGATATTTATTTTAGCTGAGCACTTCACACTCAGAAGAGTGATATGCAGAAAGGAGAATTTGGGGAGTGAAGTACTCCAAACCTATTTAATTTACCCTGTGCTGCCTCCAACATGTTGGCATCCTGACTTGTATATGGTTCCTCCCCTGCCTGCGAATCCTGGTCTGAAAAACCCTGGCCCAGGTGTCTGAGTTCTATTTCCAAGAACCCTTGTGACCTTGAGCAAGTTCCTTCTCCCCCACCCCCGACCCTCACTCCACACACACAGACACCCCTACTTTCTCTTCCATAAGTGCATTAGAAGGTCTCATAGACCCCTCCAGGCCTGCTTTGAGCCCCAGACACCTGCTTCTCCAGGCAGGCCCAACGACCTCACTCCACAACCTGCTCCCCCCAGAGCGCCTGCCCTGCAGAGCACACGCACCTGCGCACCTGCGTCCTCCACGGCGGGGCGTGGCTCCCCGAGCTCAAGGGAGAGGGGCCCTGAGAAGACATGGGGACTGGGCTTGTCGACCTCCGTCCTGCTACAGAGTACAAGGTCAGTGAAGCTTCGTTAAAGGAGCGAAGGAAAACGGACACACCCAAAACCACAGGCCTCAGCCGGGTTCTGCCTGCAGCCCGTGGACCGGTCATTTGCCTCTTCCGATTGGATCACCCTTCTTGGCCACACCCACTTTCCCAGGCCCGCCACGGGTTCATCCCCCAGTCTGTCTCCTTTAGGTTCTGGTTCAGTCTCACCTGTGAAATGGGGCTGTTGTAAAGCACTTGCCCGGTGCCTGGTAACAGTAAGCACTCAAAACATGTTAGCTAACGTTGGTGATGGGGGGATGATGATGGAGTGAAGCCGAGGGGAGCAGGGGTTCCCCAAGTGGACCCACCCTCTGCCCCTCTCCACTATTTCCAGATTTTGCAGGCTCAGCAAAAAGGACAGAACTTGGAGCTTTAAGGTGAAAAACAGCCGAGTCTAAAAAGTAAGGCCATGTGAGGAAAGGGAAGACTGGATGGAGAAAGGGCGCAGATATTTGTTGAGCAACTATTATGTGCTGAGAGTTCTCTTCTTTTGCCCTCACTGGACTCTGGGCCTTGATGCCACTGCCTGCCTCCTGCTGAATGCCCTGTGCACCTCTGTCACAGGTCACACCGTATTGGCATTTACCTCCGCATCTCTCTTTCCTGCTGTGGAACTTCTCGGAGGGAGGGCTGACCTTAATCTCGTTTGTGCCCCTGTGCCTTGTTGGCACGATGATAGGGTAACTTTATCCACATTTTCTAGATCAGCAAATAAATACAGTGGAAAGCAAGTACCTCGCCCAGGTCAGGCAGCAGGTGAGTGCTCTAGCTGGGTTTGGGAGCATGGGTGGGATCTACTAAGGAGAACAGAGCTGGGGGTGGAGGGGCAAGGGTCCTAGCTGGGCATTGGAGATGAGGAGTGTGGCCTTACAACCCCTCAGGATGCTGCAGCAGCTGTGCGATCGCTGCCACTGTTACTGAGCACTTGCTCTGTACCCTGGACCACGCTAAGAGCTTTATACACTAGTGTCATTTCACACACACACCCCAACCATCCTGGGGGAAGGTCCTATGACTAGCCCCCATTTTATAGGTGAGAACAATGAGGCTCAGGAAGTCCAAGTGACCCACCCTGCTTTGCGGCCTTTAGGAGAGCCAGCCATCCCGCCTCTCCTAGGATGCCCCACTTCCCACAGGCTCATATTTGAGACTCATCGATTGATTATTGATGGATGCATTTGTGGTCTGGCTCTGGGGCCTCTCAGTCAGGCCTTGGGCAAGGACAGAGATGAGGGTGAAGGCGGGGTTCCTCCAACCCCAGGAAAGGCCTTCAGGCTGCCTTCCCCCCAGCATGCCTGCGTCTGGCATCCACCACTGCCAACTCAACCCACCTTCTCTCCACCTCTGGATTTAAAGGCACAGTGACAATTAATCACCCAATGACACGGAGGGCAGGCTGCAGAGGAGTTAATTAATTAGGGAAATTTCTCCCAACCCTTTGAAGGTGAAATGTGTGGGGAGGGGACAGGGCTAGAGACAGTTATTTTTCAAGCTGAGCAAGCTGGCTCTGAGAGACTTCAAGAACAGCTTGAGGGGAGCTTCGGCAGGGTGGAGACCTCACAGGGTAGCACAGAGCATGGCCACGGCTGCCCTCCTTAGCCCAGCTATAGGCCTCCAGCCCCAGAGGGTGGGGTCCCCCTCCTTAGCCAATGGGCTGGGGTATCCCTAGAGGCAAAATGGCTTCTAGGAGCCAACTAGAATAAGAAGGGCAAAGCTATAACCTGCACCCACTCACCAAATAAAAGCAGCCAATGATACTGCATATGCCAGAACCCCACAGGAATGATTTGGGTGTCATTTGCACATCTTGGGTGCTCCGGACACACAGGTAACTGGAAGAGAACTGACAGATAACTAGCAGACCAGCCCAGGCTCAGGGAAGGAAGTCAGGGAGGGGGGTTTGGTCACAGGAGTGGTGGGAGGGGATGGTCTTCAGACCCCCTTCCCTTCCACCATTGTGGCCTTCCGGCAGGCATGGGAAATATATAAGGCTCACAAAATCATTTGGTCTGGCCCTGACAAGACATTAGAGGTGAGTTACTTAAATGTTTGACCAAAAATAGCAGGCTAATGTTTAAGTTGATAACTTTGTATGGCCCGTGAATGATGTTATAAATATCCAAATGGCCTTGGCAGAACAAAGGTTCCCCACCCCTGCCTTAAAGGACTGATAGTTTGTACTGGTGGAGGCTCCATGCTACCTGCCCGGTTGGGAAGCTGCTCCCAGAGGCATGGAAGGGCTGGTCCTGCGGTGCCCATTCTCACCCACAGATGGAGCAGGCAGTTGACTTGGTTGTGATATTAAGGGAGCAGGAAACCTCTCCTACCAACCACACACCAAAAATCACCTTCTGCAGCATCAGACTTGGATCATCAGGAATGAACACCTAAAAAGAAGGCTGAAACTTCATCAGACAAAGGGAACAGCCTGAGCGAAGAAATGGAGGTGGCAACTTGCACAGCACATTTGGGGAAGGATGAGATGGTGGGCAGGGTGGCTGCAGTCTAGAGTGGGTGAATAGGAAGTGAGGGGAGGGCTAGAAATGAGGCCAGAGAATCAAGGTGGGCCCGACAGCAGAGAGCCCTGCATGCTGGGACTGGACATGGTTCAAACATGGTGGGAAGTTATGGGGCGTTTTAAAGCAGGGCCTGCCAGGAGCAGAGAGTTCTGGGCTTTAGAAAGAGCATTCTGGCAGCTGGGGGACAATGGGTTCACTGGAGAGAGGGGAGGTGACATAGGAAATTAGTGAGGAGCCAGGCTGCATGGTCCAGGAGAGAGATGATGATGACACCAGCCAGGAAGTAGAGCAAAGGGAAGGGAACTAAGGTTTATTGTTCACCTACTATGTGCTGGGCATGATGCTGGACACTTTTTATCCATCCTCTCCTTTCCTCTCAGGACTTTTATTATGTCCAGATTTAGGGGCGACTAGGGGGCTAATTAAATTGGGTAAGCAAGTTCTGCACACCTGAGCAGGTGACTTTGCTTCATTCTCTCGTCTCCCTCCCATCCCCTTGGAATCTCCTTCCCGTCCTACAGGAGGGTCAGGGGCCTGGGAACACTGTCTATGCCCAATTCAGGGACACCCATGGAGAAATTGTGAAAAGCAACGCCACACAGCCCACACTGCCCCCATCCCTCCCCCCTCCAATCATTTGTACGACAGGAAGAGAACCTAATCCCGAATCTGAAAAACTATGTGATGGAGGATTTACAGTATTAGAAGGCAAACAGTGGCAGGTGTAATTAGGAGAAAAATTTGTCATGCTCTCGACTTGGGGAAGAGAAGGGAAGGTCTGGCATCCCAATCTCCCCGGTGTTTACCCAGCG
Source organism: Myotis lucifugus (assembly GCF_000147115.1). Classification (NCBI taxonomy): domain Eukaryota; kingdom Metazoa; phylum Chordata; class Mammalia; order Chiroptera; family Vespertilionidae; genus Myotis; species Myotis lucifugus. Next base: position 3,864,723 of record NW_005871147.1, on the reverse strand, counting down.
TGTGCACACACGCAGGGGAACAGGCACTGGCCACGGGCAGATTAATATTTGATGCAAGGAAGAGAATGCATGCTGTTCATGTTTATTTAGGATATTGTGAAATACAGTGAAATTTGCAATTTTATTGGATTTGGGGGGACGGTGTTTTGGAGAAGTCTTAAGCTGCATGGTAGGACACGCACATCTCTCCGGAGCATAGAGGCGCCAGCTTTGGTGGTGAGCCCTGCCTCTATACCCCCCTTCCCAAATCCAAACTTCTAGTTCCATTCCCCTCCTGAAATGAGAGACGATTGGCCCCAGGGGTATAGGAGGAATAAGACAGAAATCTCAGCTGGGCCTCTTCATTTGGAGTTTAGTGGCATGAGGCTGGCACAAAGAAAGGCTACCTCTGGGGAGTTCTTGTCAATTACAGGAGGGCTGGAAGCCATGGTTGGGCAGCTTGAGGCACTGGTGACCCCGGCTGGCTTTGGAGGGGGTGCTGGGAAGAGTGCAGAGAAAGGGTAGAGTGAGATTAAGAGCTGTTCTCTTTGTAGTCAAGAAGCTGGTTGATGGATAGAGCCTTAAAAGGCATGAATGTAACCTCCCTCCCCTAGTCAAGGGCTCAATTCTGCCATTTATTTTCTCCAAGTGTTCATCTAGCCAGTGTTTCCACATCTTCCAGTGTTGGGGAACTCCTCAACTCATGCCATTGTTGGACGCTGCCCAATGGAAAACTTCTCCAAGATACATGGTTAGGATGGGGGTGGGTGGCAAGGATGAGGTCATATGGCATTCTCTCATTTGTGTTAAAATAAAGGATTGAGATGATGATGATAGATAGACACAGATAGACAGATATGCATGATGCACAATATATTTCTGAAAGAAAACATAAAAGTTGGTACCAGTGATTGTTTTTTGGAGAGGGAAGCTGAATGGCTATGAAACTGGGGAGTCTGGGAAGGGAGAGAGACTTACTTTGTACACCTTTTGACCAATTTGAATTTTCCGTCATGTGCATATAGTACTTTTCTCAATAAAAATACTACTTACTTTTTTAAAAGAAAATGTTTCCTACTCAAAGGACAAGCGGAGATAAAGAGAAAATAGTATGGTATGAAAAAAAATAGGATGATCCCAGCCGCTTTGGCTCCGTGGTTGTGCATTGACCTATGAACCAGGAGGTCACAGTTCCTGGTCAGGGCACATGCCCAGATTGTGGGCTTGATTCCCAGAGTGGGGCATGCCAAAAGCAGCTGATCATTGATTCTCTCTCATCATTGATGTTTCTCTCTCTCTCCCTCTCCCTTCCTCTCTGAAATAAATAAAAAATATTTTTTAAAAATAGGTTGAGATATAGGGGAATAGATGAGATAAAGAACTATAAGGAAATGAAAAATGCAATAGCAGAACACACACACACACACACACACACACACACACACACACACAACCATGTTGATCATTACATTGTACCAACATCTGTCTGTCTCCTCGGACTTTCTACCTACTTTCCCACTGTGCTAGTTCTACCTACTGGGTCACACAGAGGAAGTCCCTTCCCTCTGCCCCATGGCAGCCCTTCAGATTCTTGAAGATAGATGTCTGGCACCTATAAATACCTGAGCTGAATTAAACTGGGTCCAGACTCCAGCAAGAGTTGTTTTCGCTACCACATACTGCCACTCTTTTTCTCAGGATGGCTCCCATGAGGCTCCCAAGACCTCTGGGCTTGCCCCCAGAGCTGGTGCTCCTCTACCTGGGAGCTCAGAGTGGGACTGAGCCTCCTCCAGTTTGGAGTCATTTCTGCAGTTATCTCACACTCTCTGAATGGAGAGCAGCCCAACCTTCTTCAGCAACAAACACCTGGAGCTTGATGGCCTCAGAGACTATCCAATACCCATAGTTTTAAATGGGTAAACTGAGGCTTAGGATGGGGCAGAGACTGGCCTGAGATCATGGAAGCAAGGTCTGCTTTGTGCCTACTCCTCCTGTGTGAGCCCTCTGGAATGCCCACCTGCATGGAACCTTGGGCAAGGCCACTTGGAGAAGCAGGAGCAATACCAGCCAGCCTCATCAGAAGTGGCTCTGTTTCCAGTATGGATTACCACAAAACCCAAAGAACTGCAAGCCAGACAGCACATGAGGTTAACTCAGGCTTATGGAGAAGACAGAGGCCATTCAGGCATCAGCATGCAATGGTCAGAGTAAGAAGGTGGCTATGCTGATGCTCATATGTGCCCATCATATGTGCGCGTGCGTGCGTGCGTGTGTGTGTGTGGTATGCATGTACACACGAACCTGTGTGGGTGGTGTCTGGGTGAATGCCTTCACAGATGTGTGTCTGTATGAGTACAGAGATTGTGTGTGTACATGTATTAGAGAACATGTGCCTACAGCCACCAGGGTGTGAGTGTGTGTATGTGTGGCTCTGTACATCTGCCACAGCCCTCAGCACACTGACTTGCTGCATTTGTTCGCAAGGCTGCCTCCTCCCCTGAACTGTGACCTGAGATTTCATCTTTTAAAAAAAATTCAATATTCTCAGTGCCAAGTAATCCACAGCATATAGTAGGTGCTTAATCAACATTTGCTGGACTGAACTGGGTTGAATTGAATTCAGCTGAACTGAATTGGATTTTCCCAGTGAGCCTCTATGCATACAAGTCAGTGCCAGGAAGAGGAAATGCACATGTGCCACGTGGGTGAATGCTCGTGGACTGTCTGTACATGCGTGTCTGAGCCAAGTCTCCACATTTGCATGTGGGTCCGTCTGCATGTTGTGAATTCAAACCACAAGGAGGGAACATGATTCCGCATGTGTGCATACGTGTGCACGGGTGTGTGCACGTGCCAGCTCCAAGAGCTCGCTCACGCATACAGAAAGCCCAGTGACTCCCAGTTTCCGCTGAGCCAGGTTTCCTCCTGGTACACCTGGAACAGCTAAAATTAGTATGAAAATGGTAGTGTTCGGTTAAAGGGAAGGGGGGTGGGAAGAGATGAGGGTGCCCATGAGTGCTATTTTATTTCTCAGTGAGAGGATAAAGTGATTTTTCCTACATAATTTTTGATGTAGAGGCTAAATTAGGCCAGAGAAGAGGGACAAAGCAACTTTCGCCCTCATTAGTATTCTGGCCGCGTTGGCCCAGCCACGGCAGTTATGTATTTTTGCAAGTATGCATATAATTTATTGTGGAGAACACAATTTACATGGTAGTCGATGCCTGTTTTATAGCCTCACAAATAGATGTATGAACTCAAGCATATAATGGCCCAACCAGCAGGCGCAAATACGTTCTAAATCTTCTAAATGTGCTTCACAAAAATGTAACTGAGGAATATAAAACAGATCAATTCTTGCATGTTATATATTGGTTTTTGATTTACAAATCTAATCTGGGACATTTCTTCAGAAATGAGGGGATTTTTCCCCCCTCCTCCTCCTCTTATTCTCCCACCAACTTCTCCGTGCATAGACCTCGCCTGCTGGTCAGGTGCCTGCAGGCAACGCCACCTCCAGGACGTGCATGTGTGCCCACATGCATGCCCACGTGTAGTGCATGCTCTCACCCGGCTGCCTGTACATGCACTTGGAGGTATGATGGGAAACTGCAGACCTTGAGTGGAAGGGACGTTGTGACCTTTGCTCCATCTGTGTGACCTCCCCCATCTGAAGCTGAAAATGTAGGGAGGAGGACTAATAAGAGGACCCCAGTGGGTCCCTCTGGGCTCCTGCCTAAGAGGCCTCTTTTCTCCGGGACTCAGACTGGCTTCATGAGTGACTGGAGCAGAAAAGGAAAAGTGAGAGTCTTAGAAATAAAAATTAAACTAACACTCATTGAGTTCTATCTTGAATTTGCATTTTATTGAAGATATTTTTATCAATTTATCTTCATACATGGCTTTAAAAAATGGACACAAAAATCATGGAATATTCATAAAATGGAATATAACACAGCAAAGAAAATGAACAAACTACTGCCTGCAACAACATGGGTGAATCTTACACACACATAGTGTTAAATGCAAGAAGCCAGACCCAAAGAAGACCTGCTGTATGTTTTGATTTATGTCAAGTCCAAAGCACGAAATAAACCAAACTATAGTGTTTAGAGATGACAAAACTATCGAGAAAAGCAATGAAGAACTTCCCATAAAAGTCAGGATGATGGTTATCTTTGGAGAATGGGGCTTTGGTGAGAGTACAAGGGGGGCATTTGGGCAGCTGTTCTAATTCTTGCCTCGGTGGTGGTCCCATGGATGTTCCACTGATAACTGCTGAGCTGAGTACTTCTTTTTATTCATGTTTCTGTACAATGTATTGTATTTTACAACATTTACAAACACAGCCCATGAGGGCTTATAATGAAGAGCACCCCTCCATCCTGCTCCCTGAGGGAAACTCCTGGCAACCATTTCTGGTTGTTCTCTTCACATCTCTAGACATGTCGTGGAGCTCCTTTGGAACCTCTGTATCAGTGAAATTTTATCATCCTTTTTATCTCTGTAAGGTCAGTAGTAATGTCTCCACTTCCACTCCTGATTTTAGTAATTTGAGACTTCTCTTTTTTTTCTTGGTCAGTCTAGCTAAAGTTTTGTCAATTCTGTTGATCTTTTCAGAGCACCAACTTTTGGTTTTGTTTATTTTTTTCTATTTTTATTCCCTATTTTATGTATCTCCACTCTAATATTTATTATTTCCCTCCCTCTGCTGGCTTTGGGTTTCATTTGCTCTTCTTTTTTCTAGAAAGGTAAAAGGTTAGGTTATTGACTTGAGGTCGTTCTTCTATTTTATTTTATTTTATTTTTTTAAATATATTTCTTTATTGATTTCAGAGAGAAAGGAAGAGGGGGAGAGATAGAGAAACATCAATGATGAGAATCATTGATTGGCTGCCTCCAGCAGGTCCCCTACTGGGGATCAAGCCCGCAACCCAGGCATGTGCCCTTGGCTGGAATTGAACCTGGGACCCTTCAGTCTGCAGGCCAATGCTCCATCCATTGAGCCAAACCAGCCAGGGCCGTTCTTCTATTTTAATGTAGGTGTTTACAGCTATAAATTTCCCTCTGAGCACTGCTATTGCTGCATCTCATAAATTTTGACATGTTGTATTTTTGTTTTCATTCATTTCAGAGTATTTTCTAGTTTTCCTTGTGATTTCTTCTTGGACCCATTCGTTTTTCAGGAGTGTGTTGTTTAAATTCCACATACTTGAGAATTTTCCAAATTTCCTCCTGCTCTTAATTTCTAGTTTCATTCCACTGTTATTCCACTGTTATCAGAGAACATACTTTGTATGGTTTTGATCCTTTTAAACATCTTGAGACGTGTTTTGTGACTTAAGATATGGTGTCTCCTGGAGAACATTCTATTGAGCACTTGAGAGGAATGTTGGGTGGAGTCTGCTATTAGATCACTATTAGGAAATAGTGCCTGTGAGCGTTGGTTTATAGTGTTTTTCAAGTCTCCTATGTTCTTGCTAATTTTCTACCTAGTTGTTCATCCATTATGTCAATGGAACTTTGTATTCTACCTACATGGTACTTATAATGTGCAAGTGCAACCCCAGTTTCAGGGGCCTACAATCCAGGAAGCAGGGGGAGCTTCCATTCTTCTGAGCTGGGCCACCCCATCCTTGCTCCTCAGTACAGGATGTCCTCCCTCACCCCATACTGTCCTATAGCCTGGAGTCTTAGACAGCTGTGAACTCCCCCCACTTTATCAGCCTCAACTATCTGCCACATTCCCAGGGTTACTAACCCTGACAAAATCAAAGCAGGACTGGAAGAGGTCTCAGAGACCATGTGGAGGTCAATGCCCTCCTGGTACAGATGGAGAAACTGAGGCCCAGGGAGGGGAAGGATCTTGTTCTACGTCTCTTGGAGCCAAGACAGCTAGTGTCCCATCACTTGCTGAGCCGTCAGCACCAGAACTGACCCACTGGTTGTCAAAAATCAGAAACCCTATTGAAGTCACCATCTGTGTCATTTCCATTTGTAATGTGGGGTGGTGGTGGGCAGGGGCAGGATTAGAGGGGGTGAGAGGAGCTGTGTTGAATGGCTATCCCAGTGCACTCAGACGACCTGTGCTTCCATCCCAGCTTCTGAGCTGTGTGACCTTGGGCACATCACCCTCTGAACTTCAGTTTCCTCTGAAAGCATGATGATCATCATTTACCAGGTCCCCACCATGCACCTGGTACTTGAACATATACACTGAGTGGCCAGATTATTATGACCACCTGACGTTTGTAGGCAAATTAGCTATAATTTCCCACTGGCGTTGCTAGAGGGCCAGATCATTATAAATGTCTGAATAGCACAACATACCTAAGTATCGTTGCTGATCAAGTTCATCCTATCATGTTGATGGCGTATCCCAATGGAGATGGCTTCTTCCAACAAGACAATGCGCCATGCCACAGTGCTAACAGTGGTTTCAAGAACATGAGGGAGACTTTACCTTGTTTAGATGGCCACCACAATCACCAAATCTCAATACAATTGAGCATTTGTGGGACGAAGTTAAAAGAGCCATCAGGCAGCTGGTTCCACAACCATCAAATCTCACAGAACTGGACAGTGCTATTCATCAGGCATGGTGTCAGATTCCTCGCATCACCTTTCAACACCTTGTGGAGTCAATGCCAAGAAGAATCGCCACAGTATTGAAGGCAAAAGGTGGCCCAATGAAGTACTGATGGGGTGGTCATAATAATCTGGTCGGTCATAATAATCTGGCCACTCAGTGTATAATTTCATTCAATTCTCCCAATAGCCTTGGCAGAGGGAAATACCTTTGGCATAGGAAGAAACTGAGGGCCCATAAAGCAAAGTAACTCCCCCAAATCTACAGGCATTCACCCATCACTCTCTTGTGGCTCCAAAGCTATAGCACAGAGAGCCCCCCTTGCCACATGGCCTCCACTCACCCTCAGAACTCGGGTCCAAGGCAGATTTAAAGGCGGATTTGAAGGGAGATGGAGTGTCAGATGATATTCATCACTAGGAGTACTGATCATTTTGTTAGATGTGATCACAGCATGGTCAGTTATCAGAGAGATACACACTGAAGTATATCTAGATGAAATGGCCTACTATCTGGGATTTGCTTTCAACTACCCCAGCAAAGAAAAGAAGAAAAAGAAGAAGGGGCAGATGAAATAAGATCAACAAAGCTGATAATTGTCACTGAGTGATAGGTACTTGGGAATCATAAACTACTCTCTAGTTTTTAACACTTGAAATTTTTCATAATAAAACAGTAACAAAAACCCTCCAACTACCACCACCAAGTTGCAGAAACAAGAAAGGTTAAAAAAAAAAAAGGCTACTGCCTTTTAGACACATATACTCTCAGAGCTAGAAAAGGCCTTAAAAATCAACTTGTCCAACTCCCCATACAGATCGGGAAACTGAGGCCCAGAGAAGGGCATGCTGGGAGTCACCAGCATCTGGGTGGCAGCCTTGCTCATGAGATTTCCCTGCAGAGTCCCTGCATCGAGGGGTGAGGATTGGGGGGGGGCGCCCTCTTATAGTTCTAAAAGGCTGCCAAAAAGCTGCCAAAAAGGCGTGCTGGTGGGAGAGGAAACATGACAGTGAGAAAGGGCTGTAGTAGTCTATTGCGGGAACACAATTCAACCCACTACAGGGGCGCTGTGGGTCACCACAGAAGAGGTGTGTCCTCTTCACTCACTCCCACCCCATAACTGAGTCACCTGAGACCAGGCTGGCCCACCTGCCACCAGGAGTTGAGCCCAAGTCCTGGTCTGCATTGGAGGCACCTAGTCCTGGATGGAGCAGGACATTGTCCGTGGCTTCTCTCATGCTGGGGACTGTGCTGGGTGCTGGGGAGGAGCTAAGAGGAGCTGATTCCTGTTTCAGGGGCTCTCACAGTCTCATGGGGGAGCCAGACTCACATGCCCACGGAAGCCTGGGGGTGCCTAGCTTAGGCTGACATACACTGTGGGATAGAGAGTGCTGGGGGCTGCCGAGGGAACAGGAGATGAGGTAGGTGATGTTAGAGTTTAGCCTTGAAGGATGAAAAGGACTTCAAAGGAGAGAAGTGGGGAGGAGGTTCCAAGTGTGTGATTGTGGGGGGTGCAGGGAGGGTCCCCTGCTGAAGTTCCCCCTGCTGGGTCCCCAGAGGCTCTTCCCACACTTGCTGTCACCAGCTACCTCCCCCGCTGACCCCTCCACCAGGAGCTGAGCTCTGGAGAGCAGGACTCCGCATTTCATCAGAGCAGCTCAAGAGAGAGCTGGCACAGAGGGCGCTCAGCAAGTTTTTTGGCTAAGGAACTAAATGAACGAAGGGCTGCTTCAGAAAGGAAAGCCTCTAAGACAGGGGTGGGGAACCTTTTTTCTGCCAAGGGCCATTTGGACATTTATAACATCATTGGCAGGCCATACAAAATTATCACTTAAAAATTAGCCTGCTATATTTGGTCAATGTTTAATTAACTCGCTCCTAATGCCTTGGCCAGGCCAGACCAAGTGATTCTGTGGGCCTTATACAGCCCACGGGCCAGACGTTCCCCACCCCTGCTCTAAAGAAAGGCCCCTGAGATCCTTTCAATGGGGACCATCTTGAGGTGGGGCACCAACCACCCAACTCACCTTCAACACATGCCACCATTATTACCAGCAGGGATTGACTCATGAGGTTCTTTATTTACCATGATACCTCTCTCTCTCTCTCTCTCTCTCTCTCTCTCTCTCTCTCTCTCTCTTTCTCTCTCTCTCTCTCTCTCTCTCTCTCTCTCTCACACACACACACACACACACACACACACACACACACACACCTCAAGGATTTGAGGCAGCTTGCAAAAAACACACAACAGGGTAAAATAAAATTTAGATAAGTGGAGATGAAATTGAGACCAAAGAAAAATGTGGGTACAAATATCAGCATCGGCATCATCCATTGAGGATCTACTGTATGCAGGACACAGAGCAGTGATTCTAATTTCTCAAGGGAAGGGTGTGTGTGGGGGGGGGGTATATCGAGGGAGGAGCCTAGCCATTTTTGAATGCCAGAGTTTTAGATTTGGAAAAGCTCCTGTATGTGCCTGAACTCAATCTCCTACACAAAGCGGAATGCCCTCTACCTCATTCATTCACTTGTTTATTCAATAATCCTTACTGAGCACCTACTGTGTGCCTGCTGATAAGCACTGATAAGACAGCCATCCTAGACAGAACTTCGGGGATCCATTGCTGCTCCATTAATCTTTGCTCTTCGCATAGACAGAACTTTGGGGATCCATTGCTGGCCCTTTGCTCTGATCCTGCAGCGGACACAGCTGGACAGGCTGGGATCCGGCCTGCCAGGGCCTCTTAGAAGGAGGGAGAGTGGAACCCAGGCTCAGCCCGGCTTTTCTGGGATGGGAGGGAAATTGATGCCAGGCATTCTAATAGGCCTTTTCACATACAGTATTTCAAGTTATGTCATTATGCAGTGTGCTACGGGGCTAGACACTCCGCTTCTCTGTGCCTCATCTGTGAGGTGGTGATAATTAAAAAATGAAAGGACCTGAGGTGCCACTGTTTTTAACTGTGCTTATATAAGATGTTAACCACAGGAAAAACCGGTTTTATGGGAACTGTTGGTGCTATCTTTACAACTTTTCGGTGAACCTAAAATTATCCAAAAATAAAGTTCCTTAAAAAACAAAAACAAAAACAAACCCTAACAGACTATCTCATAAGTTTGTTGTGAGGAAGACTTACTGAGCCTAAGTATTGGTGATTATGACTTAATTCTCACAAAATATTGTGATGGGGATTTATGGTTCAGACTAGCCTCAGAGAAGTTCAGCGACCAGCCTGAGGTCTGACAGAGAGTTTTAGGTGATAGCGGAATTTGAACCCAGGCCAGAAACTCTCCAAAGGCCACCATCCTTCTGCTACACTCTGCTGCCTCTCATATTTTAGAATTTTTAGTGACAAGGAGTGACTGCTTCACCAGGAGCAGTTTTTCGAGTTAGGAACTGATCCTTATAAAGACGAACAATCAAATGTACTCCCCTGTGGCTTCCCTGAGTTGATCCTTGTCTACCCCTTGGGACTGCCCTCCGACTTGCTCCAGCCGACCCTCAGGTGGATTAAGCAGAGTCTGCATTCTATGCTGAGGCCCAATGTCCTTGACACCTCCCATAGCATAGCCAGGAACTCAGTTCCAGTGGCCACCCCACCCCAGTCCCATGAGCTGGCCCATCTCATCTGGGCCATTGTCTCTCTTCACTTTAAGCGAGGGGCTCAGAAAAGGCCCAGGGCTCAGGGTGTGGCCCCTTCGAGCTCAGCCATTCTCTTCCTCTAGGGATGGGAGCAGCATGATGCCACTCATGCTACCTGAGAGTAAAAAAGCTTTTGAGCAGCCTCATCTTGGTGCCGGAGGAGACAGGGAGAGCATGGCCCAGGTCAATGGGCTGTCCCCAAATCAGAAGACACAGCGTTCAGTCCTGGCGAATCTGTGGCAGAGCAGTCAGGGGCAGTCCTTTAACATTCCTGAGCCTCATTTTCCTCCTCCGTAACACAGGGAAACTAATAACAGTACTTCCTGGCCCTTCCTACCTCCAAGCAGTCTCCCAAATGAGATAGGATGCCCCATCTCTGGCCTCTTTCCCCACCGTCCCTTATATTTCCCTATTGCACATCCCACATAGAACTGTAACACCAGTTTTCTGGTATCTCCCCACCCCCCAGAAGCCTATGATTTCATCTGAGGCAGTACCTTAAGGTCCCCAGTGCCTAATAAATTCACAGTAGAAAACATGTAGCACTTCCCCATGAGGTAGAGATGGGGTAGATACTATTATTATCCCTGTTTTACAGAAGAGGAAGCTGAGACACAGAGAAGTGTCTGGAACTGTACCTGCTACATTAAAAGTGTCAAATATCTGGTTTTAGAGAGATGATAGGGTGCATAGGCAAGTTAATGAGTGGATTGGTGGGTGGATGCGTGGGTGGATAGGTATATAAGTAGATGGGTGGGTGTATGAAAGGATGGATGGGTGCAAATGGGTGGATAAATGAAATAGTAAATGGGTGAGTGTATGGGTGGGTGGGCATGTGGAAAGATAAATGGATGAGTGGATGGATGGATGGAAAGATGGATGGATGGAAGAATGGATGGACGGATGGATAGATGAAAGGAAGAATGGATGGACGGATGGATAGATGAAAGGAAGAATGGATGGATGGATGGATGGATGGATGGATGGATGGATGGATGGACGGATGGACGGACAGACGGATGGACGGATGGATGGACGGATGGATGGGCAGGTAGATGGGTAGATAGTGGATGTATGGTTGAGTGAGTGAATGGATGAATGAGTGAGTGGATAAGTGCATGAGTGGACAAGTGCATGAATAGCAGTTCAGAAAGTGCTTCTGTTATCAAGACGTAAGAGTGGGGAGATAACCTTGCAGTCATTTAAAGGGTGGAGGCATAGAAATAGCAAAGAAAACTTCACCCTAATAATGGGAAGACTCTGGAAGCAGGAGTCACCCCAAATCCAGATCTTTGGGCAAGCTTCCATCACCCAGGCCTGGGGACTTCTCTTTGCCTGCCCCTGACACCGGCCCCAGGCAGCCCCTCATGCCTGCAAATGAAAGGCTGGCAGAGGCAGCAGGTGGGCTAGCAGCCTGTTCCCTCATTGTCTGAGCTAACCTTCCTCCTGGCTGCTTGTTCTGCCCAATGTTACACTTGTCTTCCTGCAACACTTGGATACCCGAGCCAATTTTGTCATGCAAATGAATTCAGCCCATTGTAAATCCCTGGAGGGAGCAGTCTCCCAGCCAGGGGGGCGGGGCTGTGCTGAAAGCCCACAGGCTTCCCTGCAGCCCCCCTCATTGCACCGAGGAAGAGGGTTACGGACCTTTGCTGTGGACCCTGGGCCCTTCCCTCGAGAATCTCAGAAATCTCAGACCGTTGAAGCCAGCACAGGCTTTAGAAATGGGTGAGCCCTGGTAATAGGTAAAAACCTGAAACCCAAAGAGGGCCAGTGACTTGACACAGACACAGCCCGTTAGCTAGGGCTCAGCAAGTCCTCTGATTCTCAGCCAGAATTTTCTCCACTAGATTGAGCTGCCCCTGGCATCTTCCTCATTCAAAGCCCACTGGCCACCAGGATGGCCCAAGTCTACCCTTCCGCCCAATCTAACCGAACCCATGAAGCTACCTGGGGCCTCAAGGAAGGTGAGCCCTGCAGGTGAGTTCTTCCCCAGGGGGCAAGGACAGAGGTACTAGGTACACTGGCCCCAACCAGCATGCTGGCAGCACGCAGGGTAGGAGGTGAGGAAGGGAGAACTGGCTTTTGTTTCAAGGCTACAACACGCCAGGCACTTTACACCGTTCTTGGCTAATTCATACAGTAATTCTGTAAGATCGATATTGTCCCCACTTTATAGATTAGAAAACTGAGTCCAGGGAGAGGACATGCCTGCCCCCAAGGCCACACAGCTACAACTGGAGATTTGAATCGCAGGCCACAAGATTCAGGCATTCCTGAGCCTATGTTCTTTCCCCTCCACATTCTGCCATTCCTGCCAAACTCTGCCATCAAGAATCAGCCTCTCATTGAGCTGTGACAGCTGATGAGGGTGGGGTCGATGAGGGGAGTGATCATTGGCAGAGCCTAACTTTCCAGGAGGTGAGAATTTCAAGCTATTTGGAACACAGGGGCTCCCAGTGATACACCCGATGAAGCCCTGTCTCCTTCCCCTGTCATTTAAGGGCCTTCCCAACCTCCCCCAACCCCACCCCTACCCCCCATACACACACTCAACTCCTGACTCAACATCCATTCTTCACTCCTCCTAATCTCCAGATCTCTGTAGGCTGTTCCCTCTGCTTGAAATGCCTTTCCCCACCTGGTCTGCTTTCTGATCTTCCGGGCTTGATTTGGTTGTCCCCCTGACCCTCTTCCCCCCCATGGACAGTGTCAGTTTCTCCCTCCTCTGTACTCCTATAGTTCTCTCACGCACACCTATTACGTTGCCAGTGTGTAGGAATTTACATTAGGTGTTTGTCTTCTCCACTCTTCTCCACTAATCCCAAAGGGCCAGAAGGGTGTATTACCATCCAACACCATGACTAGGGCCCCCAGAGTCACTGAAGGAACAGCAGGTGTACTGAGAACTCAATGTGTCCAGGCATTGTGCTAAGAAACTTCCTAAATAAACGATCTCATCAGTCCTTACAACCATCCCATGAAGCAAGCTACATCTTTCCCCCATTTCACAGGTGGGAAAAGGGTCAGAAAAAGGCCCGTGTCCCAAGCCGCACAGAGCCCAGGATGCGGACCCTGGCCTCCACCGTCACTACAGGGCTTGGTCCAGCCTGAATTTAGGGCTTTAGGATATTACAAGTCTCTGCCCAAATGTGCCCACTCCCCTTCACCAGCTTTCCTGGGAGTAGGAGGGTCGAGGGGAGGCAGAAAGAACTGGTTCCATGGTAGATGGAGGGGAGAGGGTGGCCAGTGGGTTGACACACAACACGTGCTCGTGACATTGCACAGCACCAGGCTCCTCGCGGGCATTCCATAGAATGTGCTGGAGAAGGGGAGGGAGGAAGGGAGACCCACAGTCCTCGGTGCTAAGAGGACATGAGCCTCCACATCGCCACGTGGACAGTGGTCTGGGTTATGGGAAGCTCATCCTCTCAACGACTCTGTGTGTGAGGCCTGGACTGAGGTGAAAGATCCCAGAATCAGAAGACCCTGCTCTGCCTTCCTTTGCCAAGGCCCTCAGACATCCCCTCCCTACTCTAACCTCAGCTGTGCGGGGTGGAATGGAACCACAGAACCACCCCCACCCCACCACCCGCTGCAGCCAGCTCAGAGAGCCTGGGCACCCCCCGGCTCTCACTCCTCTGACACACGGGAGCCCTGATGCCAGAGGCCGCCTTGGCATTCACCGCAGGCCCGGGGCCCACTGGGCTGCCCGCAGTCACGACACCGCCTTTTGCTTTTGCTGGCATAATGTATGCCCCGTGCTGCCGCCCCAGTCACTCAATCCCAGCCGGTCTGCGGAGGCAGAGATAGCCCTTAATGAGAAGGGCCCCGGCTTTATCTGCTTTCTACTTCAGCCATTATCTCCCCCAGTCTATAGACACGCAGTTACCTCTGACAATAATGCTCAGAGGCAACAAATGCTGATGAGTTTTCTATGCAGTCCGCACAATAAGTCTATCAAAACAACCTCGGAAAATTATGAACCCCCGTGACAGACAAATACAACCAGCTTCGGCGTGAATTTAGAGCCCCCAATGCTACGATTCTTTTAATTCTTCAGGCCTCCCTTATCTCTGCTGTTCCTCTTCTGGTGGGGAGATAACAGTAATTCTTCTCTGTGCCGGTTTTTTTTTCTCTCTCTCTCCCTCCCCTTCCTTGCTTTTTTTTTTTTCCACCCACTGAGTGAGATGTTTTCCGTGTCTTTCTGCTTGCTAAAGATAAAGGGTTAAAGACCAACTTATGTTGGGTGCTGGGGAAGGGGGAGGGGGTACGGGAGGGGGGGGAAAGTAATCAGCATTCAAGAGATTGCTATCGGAGAAACCGCAGCAGAGAACAGTAATTTTGCGGGCTCCGGCGAGGGCTCTCTCCACTCCCCCCCCCCCTTTTTATGAATGCACATAATGCCTGGAGTGTTGGGGGCAGATAAAAGAATTAGCAGCAGCCAGGGGGACGGAGGCCCGGAGAACAGGGGAGAATTAGAATGTCTATCTTTGTCTCTTCCAGCTCATCCAGCCAGCCGAGGCTCCCGGGCTCGTAAACAATTTAATCTTTTTGCTACAGTTAAAATACAAAGACAGCAAGCCTCCTTCTTCCAAATGGAAAAGGGAGGAGGAGCAGGACAGGAGCAGGAGGATTGCGGGAATCTGGGGAGGGGGTGCTGCACTGGATGAAGGAGAGGCAGATAGGAAAGGGCTGACACAACAAACTTTTCTGCTGCCGGCTTAACCCCCTGGCCTTGAGACCTCAGAACTCTCCCCCCACCCCAGCAACCCCCTCCCACCCTCTCCCCGGCCCCCGCCCCCCGCCCCCGTGCTGCCCCCACTGGGACACAGCCTAGTCCTGGTTTGGTCCAGCCTCCTTCCAGGACTGGAGGCTCAGTCATTGGTGGGGGAGAGGGGATGAGTCTTGCTCCTACCAGGGGCCCCGTGGTCCCTATTTTTCCTGGGAGGAGAAGCTGGTGGGCCCTTCCCATACTTCTTCCTTTGGTCTTCCCCTTTTCCTCCTCCACTTTCTGCCTCTCCTCCCTGACTTCTTCTAGGCTCTGGTGAGACTCTCAGGTCATGCAAAATGCGCTCACCTTCTCTTACCCACCAGGCTGCATGCTCTCTGAGGGCAGGGACTGCTGTGGCCACTTGGCATTGTGCGCCCTGTGCAGAGCAAGGATGGGGCTCTCTGCCTAGAACAGTTCTCCACCTCTGGCCTAAGACCAGCGACGGAGGGAAGCTGAGACAGGAGGGACATGCTCCGTCTCCTCTCCCCTGCTCTTTCACACGCACGTGCTCACGTGCCTGTGAGCACACAGTGGGGGGACCGAACTCTAGGAAAGAACACAGCCTTCCGGAAGGACAGAGCATTTTGAGGGACCTGAAAATAAGGTAGAAAAAAGAAGATCCTGAGGGGCCCCTCCCACCCAGGGAGGCCAGAAGCCCATGTGACTGACCAGCTGGACACCCTTAGAGCAATCCAAACAGCCGACACCCCGAGTGCTCACTGAACCCCCACGCTGTGGTCACTTTTAGCCGTTCCAGCTGCATGAAAGGCCCAATTTTCATAGAGCCAAAGTGAAAGCTGGGTCATCTTTTTCTGCCCTGTCTCTCCTGTCGAGTGCTAATCCCAGTGGGCCGGCATTAAATTGACTGTCCTCTCTTACTTCCAGCTCCTAAAGGGCCGGGCCAGGCCTTCCTCACCACTGGACGCCTGAGCCCAGCACAGCACCTGGTCAAGCTGGCTGACTTGTGCCGAGTGCTTTGGTGGATGAAGAGATGAGTGAATGAAGCCAATAAAACAGGGTGGTAGGGGCCGAGGGTGTGGGGAGAGGGGAGTCTCTTTGGGCACCAAACACACACTTGAAGAGGAGCCACTCAGGAAAAGGAGGGGGGAAGGAATAAGGGCCCAGAAGGATGGGGGTGTGGTCCAGAGAGCTGGAGCCACTCAGTGAATGGAGGGAACCAAGGCCGTGATCAGGACGCAGCCAGGTGCAGCCCCGCTGGAGCTCAACTATATTCACAGTGAACCCCCCAACCCACTGGCATGGGGCCTTTCCCGGGAAGGCCTGGGGGGAAAGCGTGGGACTTGGGGTCGAGGAATCTGGATTCCTCGCAGCTCTACCTCTTGTTGGCTGTGTAATCTCAAGTAAGTCTATCTGATCCTCAGCCCCCCCCCCCATCTGTAAAATGGAAATGATAATGACCTTTACCTTACAGCATTGGGTTAGCACCTATAGAGAAGGGATCAGCATGTGCAGGCCCTGAGGGCCTTGTAATGACAAGCATAGCAGACACAATAAACTAAGGATGCCAAAAACACAAACTCCTCTCCACAAAGCGACTATTTTATTATTATTATTATTATTATTATTACTATTATTTAGTTACTCATCCTACCTCTGCCCTTCACTCTTTGGAAAATTGAGGCTGGGCTGAACCATGATGTGGGGGGATAAAGCTGCTTTCTCCAGCTCCTGTGTCCCCTCCCGAAGCTGGGGAGTGGAGACTCCAGGAGGTGGGGGCTAGTCACCTGTTCCAGGTTTACAAATAACCTGCAGCCTGCTGGCTTTCCCTTTCCGTCCCTTCACATCTGTGACGTAGGCTGAGCACTCCCTCTAGCCCCAACACCAAGCCCCACTTAAATAGTCATTCTTCCTCAACCCCGACTCCACTGTTACCCTGTAAATGCCCCCCCTCCCCACACACAGTGTAGCTGAGGAGACACAGGAGTGGAACATAGGGTACATTTATATAAATAATGTTCAAATAATAAATTTTAGTGTTTATATTTTAAAACCAGGTAAGTTATTTTCAAATGTGCATTAAATATATATAATCTTGGTCATGTCCTAAGCCAGGGTATCCTAAATTGTCCACATATCAGAATCACTTGGGCAGCTTTTAAAAAATATTAGATTCTGAGCCCAAACCTAGAGATTCTGAATCAATATGTGGAGGGCGGGGGGGGCAGGGGGCAGTTGGGGGAGTGGATTTCTTAAAGAGCCCAGGTGCTTCAGTCAAGGAGTTGAATCTAGGATCTTCTGTCTTAAGCTGCAAAGAAATAGGTTTCATTTTATTCATCAATTCAACGAACGCTTTCTGAGCACCTGCTATCTATCTTTGTCTGTGTTGGGGTGGTGGGGGTAGGGGGATAAAAAGAAGCCAAAAACCCATAGGGCATGAGACAGCCGTGTCTAACCTCCAATAGAGATTCCTTGAGCCCCAGCCTCAATCCAAAAAACCCACCCAACACTGATTTCTCTCCTTCTGATACCTGTAGGGTTTAGTGCCCCCTTATTTAGGAACAGAACAGGAAGGGTATGCTAAGTGCTGAGCTCTGCATTAGGGATTTAACTATACATATGATCGCATTTAATCCTCACAAAACTCTTGTGTCGTAGCCATTATTACTTGCATATTATTAATTAGGAAATAGAGGCACAAAGGGCTGAGGAACTCACTTAAGTTCACCAAGCTAGAAAGGGGCAGGATCACCCCTCCCCCCCCCCAAAAAAAATGGTATGCTGCTTACGTATACCATTCAATCATTCAGTCATCCATTCAGAAAACTGATCAACCACCCACTGGGTGCCAGGCACTTAACTATGGGGGATATAAACAAGACCCTGCCCTCAAAGAGTGCAGAGTTTAGGAGGGGAACTTGGGCAACTGCAGAAATAAGTCAGAGGCAAGTAATGAGTGCCTCCCAGGAGAAAGGCAGTAGCAAGTGATCAATGTGCAGCAGAGAGAGATTCCTTCCAACTTCGGGGACTCGGATGTCAGGAATCCAGCGGTCCTTGGCAAACACTGAGGTCTTATTTCATCAGAGAGGTGAAGCACCTCACCCAAGGTCACACAGCTGGGTGTGCCATAAATACATGATGAATCGAGTGAGATTATTCACTAACTCCAATTACATCTTAACCACTAATAACTTGGCTCCAGCTCTCCTAATGGGATTTCCTCCCTGGACATCAGCCTTCCCTCCCCCCTTCCACTGACACAGGCCAATTAGAGAAGGGCAGGTGCTGTGATTGGGGTCATGGTGAGAGGACGAGATGGAGAGGACCACAGCTCACCCCCATCCAAGGTGGAGGAGGAGGTGATCGGTTTCAGGTGCTCACAGCCTCTTGTAATGAAGAATCTGAGGGATCACCCACACGGAGAGAGGCACAGACTTGGAAGTCCAGTTCCCCCAACATGAATTCCCTAAGAGGACACCTGCTTTGCACACAGCTCCATGCCAGAGCCGGCAGGCACGGAGAGTGATGTGGGCTACATGCAGAGAGACATTCAGACAGACCAGCACAACTGCAGACAGACATGGACAACGAGGAGGAAAATACTCCATGAAATACACATACACCTGAGAATAAATCAGGTGTTGCTACATAGAGAACCACAAAACTGAGAGTCACAGAGACCCAGAAAGATGCAGACAGACACAAAAGGATTCTGGGTCACAGTCAGATATCTACTCATTTATTCCACAGAAATGGATTAGGCACCTACTATGTGCAGGCACAAAGAGAAGACAGTCTTTGCCCTCACAGAGCTCACGGTCTGGTGAGAGAGAGTAAGCATGGAAATGGCAACTACAATACAGTGAGCAAAAAACACAAATATGAAAGGAAGAAGCACAAAAAGAGAGCCAGAGAGAAAGGCACAAAGAGAAACGCAGAGGTGCCGAGATGGAGGAAGGCAGAGTGGAGACACACAGAAGTGCTTAGAGCGAGAGCAAAGAATTGCACGCGTGCACACACACACCAACACCTCCCCTGTGTGGGAGTACAGAAAAAGACCCCTTCCCAGGCCCCGCTCCCAGCAGACTCCAAGCTTTCTACTGTGAGGATGTAGGAGTGAAGCTTGGGGGTGGCCAAGCTTTCTCCTTGAGGGCACAGCAGGTTCAGGGAAGAGCCAGGCCCTGACAAAGGCAAACAAGGTCTGCAGATGACAGGGAGATGACAGCTGCTGGAGCTGCTTCCCACCTCCAACCGTCCTGGGAGCCAAGGCCAAGAACCCAGCTCCTGCAGATTCTTGCTGATGGCTGTGCCCAAGTCAGCATGCCCCTGCCCCAAACCAAGAGCCCTTCAGCTCACCCAGTGAAGAGCAAGGGTCTCTCCTGACCCTAAGAAAGTCCCCAGTCACCTAATCCGGAACCATGCACTTCTGAGAGCTAACATTCTTTGGGTCTAACTTAAATCCCTCCTACTGCAGCTGAGGTCCAATTCCAGTGGTAGGGTAGGAACTCAAGGTCACAGAGCAGGTGTTCCCAGGATGTCCCCTTCATTCTCATCTGCTCAGGGGCCATGCCCACTGGAAGTCGCCTAAAGTACCAACCCCTCAAAGAGCCTCTAGACCAGTGATGGCGAACCTTTTGAGCTCAGCATGTCAGCATTTTGAAAAACCCTAACTTAACTCTGGTGCCGTGTCACATATAGAAATTTTTTGATATTTGCAACCATAGTAAAACAAAGACTTATATTTTTGATATTTATTTTATATATTTAAATGCCATTTAACAAAGAAAAATCAACCAAAAAAATGAGTTCGCGTGTCACCTCTGACACGCGTGTCATAGGTTCGCCATCACTGCTCTAGGCCTAGTTCCATGATACAGAGGGGAAAAAGTTGGGCTGGGGGAAGCCCAAGATTTTGCAGAGGTGGATTTGGAAAGGAACTGGAAACACCCCCGATTTCTGAAAGTACACCCCTTTTCCTCTCACAGCACCTAGACACTGGTTCCTAGTAGGAGCGTGGCCCTGGGCAGACTTGAAAACCAGAGAACACAGCCCACACACAAGACTGGAGAGGCTTTGGGTAACAGAAGGAGGACATGACCCTCTCCAGTCACCCACACAACCCCACCCAAGCCCTACACACCCACCTAACAGTACAGGGTAAGATGCCCAACCAGTCACCTGCCCGCCCTTGCCTCTTCCCACCACCTGAGCCTTTGGTCACCTACTTTCCTCTGACTCCTTCCTCACACGTTTCTGTCTATTTAACAAAGATCTATTGGGGCCTCCTCACAGGTAGGCACTGGGATGTAGCTAAGAGCAAAACTCCCCTGAGCTGGGGGTGGGTGAAGGAGGCCAACCCCGGGCGAATAACCCCACAAAAGGCTCCATTAGGACAAACGAGGAAGAGGCCAGGCCGGTGTAGGGACTTACCTTCCCTGAACCCCCATCCCTCTACCCCTCCGCTCTGGCCTCTCCCTACCCCACACCACCCAGCCTGGGCATCCTCTGGCCGGCCATCGGCCCTAGCCCTTGCGATGCTCTGATTCCCCACGCCCCCCACTTCAACCCGACCCCATGCCAGAGCCGACCCCGACCCTGAACCCACCCATCCTCCCTCCGTCCCTCAGGCAGCTGGACTCTGCCACAGCCTGCAGAGCATGTGAGCTCTGGTCGCTCCTGGAACCTCGGGTGGGGGCAGTGGGGCGGCCTCAGGAGAGTGTGCACTGCGCAGGGCCTGCCCTGGGGATGTTAAGTGCAGGGCCCAGACTTAAGTAGCAATTAAGGCTGCCCGGGGAAGAAAGAGAAGGCCAAACAGCCTGTTTATTTCCCTCCCTCCATGATCCCCATCACACACACACCGCCTAGTCAGAAGAAGAGAGGGAAAGAATGAGAGGGAAAGGGGAAATGGAAAAAAAGACCACTAAACCAAGCCTCACTGCAATTAGGAGAGCCGGTCGAGGAAAAAGATATGTATTAAATGGATGTTTCTACACAAAAACCCCAGGCTGACAACATCTCTGGCCTTGTAAGGGGGAAATGACCGTGCCTCGGTGTTTACACAGCCGACATCAGGGGGAATTATGCTGTCATACTGACAACTGTAGGAGGACAATTTTAAAATTACACCGTTCAACACCTTTAATGATTTGTAACAGAAGAGGTGTGGCTACTCCTATTAAATGTGTTGCCAAATCAATAAAAGGGATAATTGGAGTTGTTAGAGCAAATTATAGCAGCGTCTCTTCTGTTGCTGTACAATGTTCCCTTGTAAACTGCTATTACAGGCAGCACCGTATTTCTCTCTTATTTGGCCGCTTTGTAATGAGTTGGCATTTTGCAGCATAATAGTTCCACTTTCTTTTATGGAGCTCTCACTTTAACTTTTTCTCCTTTGTGCAGCCTATAATTTCCTCGCCCTCCCTGCCTCCCGCCTGTTTTCAGAGGTGGCCGCTCTGCCTGTCAGCAGCCTCTGGGTGATAAACTATATTATTTCACATTATTTTCAGGCCTTTGCAATTGGCAGTCGGATGGGGTTGAGGGGTAGATGGGTCTGAAGGGACGGGGCTGTGGAAGGTGGGGGAGAGAAGAGACAGGGCCAGGAAGAAAACTAAAAAATTCACAGAAATCGAAAGAAAAGGGAATGAGGGGACACAAGGCTGACCTCGTTCCCGGGAACCGGGGGGCCTGGTTCTTTAAACACAGGACTTGCCAGAGGGTCTGAGCTGAGCAGAGACGCTGGCTGGTGGCTTAGCTAGTGGTGTGAGGGAGTGTGCAGTAAGTACCCTGACAGACCCCAGTTTCATCGTCAGCACCTCTGCCTCTCCCTGCTCCTAAAAACAAATGGATAAACAGCTCAGGACTAAGGAGCTATTGTTTCTCCATACCCCTCACCCACCTTCTCCTCCTGGGACAGAGGCAGGCACCCAGAGCTTAGGCCAGGCCACAGGAAGACTCCCGGATAGATGGGTCTCAGAGGATGGATGAGCCACTCCCATTGCAGACAAAGCCTGAAGCCACTGGGAATTCTAAGGCACCCTGGTCATGGCAGAGGCAGGAGTTAGAGACCGTCACAAGCCTGGGAATGTATCAGGAGTCCAGAAGCCTGGTTCCAGGCCTGAAGGTGCCTCCTCACCTCATCCACACGCAGGCCTTGACCCCCGGCTGGAAAGGACAGTGTTTCCGGGCAGCTCGGGACCAACCCTGCAACAGTGATACAAATCCCACACAAACCTCACTCAGTCAGTCCCTGCGTTGGGCTGCAGGACAATCAATCTGAATCACCGAGAGGCCTCAATGAGAGACAATTGGAAAAGAAACGCCACTTTATTACTTCCACGGGGCTGCCATTCCTGGAGCCCATCTGCTGCCAAGCTGCACGGCAGCAAGACCTGCTCGGATGAGCAGATAAGACTGGATGGTGAGCAAATAAGATCCATTTGCAATGAGCAGCATCAATTTGCTTGCCAACAATGAGAAAAGTCTTAATTCTCTTTGGTAGGTTCCCTGTGGCCTTTGGAGTGTCCTCTTGTTTCCACCCTTCATGGCTCAAGCTAATTTTTCCCCAAGAGGGCAAATGAAAGTCGACTTGCCTAGGTGCAACCAGAGGAAGGCCTAGATTTTTGAGGTTTCAGTGAATGCCATTTAACCTGTGACAGATGTCCAGACACCAGCTTCCTAATTTGAGCAATAATCAGTTCCATAAAATCCCAGCACAATGAAAATGTGTGGACAGTCCCAGGGCATCTTCTTTTA
This sequence comes from Myotis lucifugus, assembly GCF_000147115.1. Classification (NCBI taxonomy): domain Eukaryota; kingdom Metazoa; phylum Chordata; class Mammalia; order Chiroptera; family Vespertilionidae; genus Myotis; species Myotis lucifugus. The sequence goes on along the minus strand of NW_005871147.1, from coordinate 3,842,022 downwards.
GCAGAAGCTGGCATTTTTCTTTATATGGGTCTATACTAACAATGATCTCTGATATTCCAGGCACTGTACGAATGCTGGCAAGCTGGGGGTGAACACAACAGACACACTGTTGCCCTCAGGAGCTGACAGTATGGTGGGGAGCTGATACTAACATCATAACGCAGTCATCTTT
>NW_005871147.1:3820703-3841750 GCF_000147115.1 Myotis lucifugus | reverse complement strand
GCATCCTGTGTGACTCCAGCAGATGTCTCTGGAAGCTTGAGGCTGACCCCCAGCCCCTACTTTGCCTTCTCCCTTTGCTGATTTTGCTTTATACTCTTTTACCATAAGAAATCACCCATTCACTCTGGCCAGAGTGGCTCAGTGGGTGGCAGTTTGCTCCTTGCCCTTAGTCAGGGCACATGCAGGAGGCAACCAGTCAATGTGTCTCTCTCACATTGATATTTCTCTCTCTCCTTCCCTCCCTTCATTGGATCTGAAAAGCAATGGGGAAAATATCCTCACTCCTTGGGTGAGGATTTAAAAGAGAAAGAGGAAGAGAGAGAGAGAGAGAAATCACCCATGAATACAATTTTATGCTGAGGCCTGTGAGTCCTCCTAGGGCAGTGGTTCGCTAAAAACTGGAAACAACCCATATGCCAAAGAAAGCAAGTGGCTAGAGTACAAGGGGGACGATGGTCTTAGATGCTGCTGCAGAGATGGGCAGTGGTACTAGGCAGGTGAGGGCAGGTCAAGGATTGACCCTTGATCCAAAGGACAAGAGAAAGCTGTTGATGGGTTTTAAGCAGGAGAGTAACATGACCTAACTTGCATGTTAGGAACAAACAACACTGGCTGCATACATGTTGGGCAGACAGAATTGGAGAGGCTCAAAGCAGAAACAGGGAGTCAGTTAGGAGTCTGTGAGAGCATTAACAGTGGTTGGCAATTGACAAAGGAAAGGATGCTCAACATCATTCATCATCAGAGGAACACAAAGTACAACAGCCATGAAATTCTACTACATACCCATCAGAATAGCTAAAATGTTAAAAGACTGGCAACACCAAGGGTTGGTAAGGATGTGAAGCAACTGGAGCTCTCACACACTGCTGGTGAGAATGTAAATTAGTACACCACTTTGGAAAAAATATTTGGCACTATCTATTAAGGTTAATTATAAGGGTACCCTATGACCCAGAATAAGACTCACCAAAAGACATGAGCTTTATTTCTAATCGCCGAAAGCTGGAAACAACCCAACTGTCTAACAACTGCAGAATGAATAAATAAATTGTGGTATATCCACACTGTGGAACATTACACAGCAAAGAAAAAGAAAGAAAACCTACTGATACCACATGGGGGAATTTCACAACAGCAGTGAGGGTATACTGTATGTTTCTATTTATATGAAGTTCAAAAACAGGCAAAAGAAATCTCTATGGACGGTGGCCAGAATAATTGTTATCCTTGGGAGGGATGACTATGAGGGAGGAGAAGGGAACCTGCTATAAAGCTGGGAACATTCTATATCTCCATCTGGGAGGTGGTTAAACTGGTATAAAAACACATCAACCTGTATGTTTAGGGTTTGCTCACTTTACTTAACGTGTTATACCTCAAAAAAAGCTTAATAAAAAACATTAAGTGGTTTAGACTAGGAAGCAGGCAAAGGCGATAAAGAGATATTTAAAAGAAAATAATCCTGCACAGAATAAAGAGATATTTAAAAGATAAAATAATCCTGGCCAGTGTTGTTCACTGGTTAGAACGTCATCCATGCACTGAAGGGTTTAGGGCTCAATTCCCAGCCAAGGCAGAGGTTGCGGGTTCCATTCCCCCATTCCCAGTCGGGGCACATACAGGAGGCAACTGATCGATGTTTCTCTCTCACTCACTCTCTCTCTCCCTCTCCCTTCCTCTCTCTCCGGAATCAATGACAAAAATAAAAAAAAAGATAAAATAATGCCCGCCTAGCTTGCCTTACCAAAGTGTCCTGAGGGTTGAATGAGATAATGTACAGAAAAGGTTGTCACCCCAGTGGCTTTCTTGCTGTGAAAATTCCAACTAAAACAAAAAGAATTCCAGGCTCAGTGCTCATTTGTTCTGAATAACCCCACAACTAATACCAACTTCCCCACACTTCAGGGGAAGAGCATAATAAATGTTTGCCTGAAGTATGGGATAGCTGTCTTTATAGAAGCTATGGGCTCAACCCAGAGGCCCAGCACCGGCCTCGGGACCGATGAAGCTGGGAGGCACGCGGGGCTCCCTGGTAGTCAAGAAGCCACTTGCTTTCCAGCTGCAGCAGAACCACTAGTGGCTGCTCCGAGTCCCTCCTTATCCTAATCGAGTTGACTCACACCGTTTTCATGGGGTAACGGGATTTCCACAGGTGACAGGGGGTTGCAGCTAAGACTGGATGAGGCTGCTGCTAGTGAAATAGAATGAGGGATCCTTAGGGAGAGCCATGGAGAGCTTCCCAAGAGGCCTCCCCACAGCCGTGTGAGGTGGGCATTGCCTAACAAACGAGGACATCAAAGTTCAAAGGGGAGAAGAGGGTTGCCCAGCTCAGGCTGGAAACAGCACAGTTGAAACTTGAACCAGACCTTCCAATTCCGGTCCACTGTCCTGCTCGTTCATTAGCACTGTCCCTTCTCTTCCTCCCTCCCTCCCCCTACCACCCCACCCCTCCATCGCCGAAGCTCGGGCAGCATCAACCATGACAAAGCCAAACTCACTGTTCTTCACAGGCATAGGCTCCAATGTAAAGGGTCACTGGTAAGTAACTTCATTCAGCTGACCCCCCTCTTTTTTACACCCTGGGGGGGCCATTTCATGGCTCACTCATCTTGAAGGTCCCCCCGGGAGCAGTGCTGCTCCGAAGGAGACAGTCCACTGGGGCACTAATGATGTGGACATGGGCAACTAGTCACATCTGCTCTGAAAGTTTTTCAGGACAAGATCATTCTTGTCATGGCCAATGGTGAGGGATTGTCGGTCTAAATCAAGTTCCTGTCTGTGAGCATGGTGGGTACACAAGGACCGATCTGGAAGGGGAAACCTGGGTTTTCCTACAAGGGGGGCCTTCAGTCCACCTGCACACACAGGTGGGCAGACCTTCCAGGTGCGGAGAACACTTATCAGTCTCCTTAACTTTTGTCTTAGGATGTCAGCCATTCTTCAGAGTTCCAAAGTCTCAGGACCTCCCTGCCCTCAGTGGGTGGTGTGAAATTCCAGGCTTCCTCTGGCATGCTCAGAGGACAGTGCAGCCTTGGAATATATCTCTCCAGCCCAAAGAAGATGCCCAGATAAGGGCAGGGTAGTAAAAGTCTCGGTCCAACGACTCCGTGTAAGATAACACTTTATTTTTCTTTAATGCTATTTCACTTCCATTCTGAGTCCTCATTCCACTGGTAGTGGAAATTCAGTCAATCATTCCTGAATTTTCTCCAGTTCCTGCCCTTTCTCTAGACTTACTTCTAAGGTACAGGTGGCTTATAGAGTGCTGAGGCCGAGAGTGGGGGTACCATGCGATCCACCACGTTATCTGTTACCTGGGCACCCTCGAAAGCAGCGGCCGCCAACCGGTGGTCCGCAGACCACTGGTGGTCTGTGAGGTCCGAAAGGTTGGCGACCACTGCTCTAAAGGGCCCTCTCTCTTGCCCACATAGCACCATGAGTTCCTGGCCATGATGGAAGACATAGTAGTGATTCTGTACCTCTTATCTGGGCTTGGGATTCTCCATGAAGCCATCTAGATGCCAGGTGCCTGGACCCACCCCTCAGAGCCATGCCCTCTTGGTTCTCAGGGGTCTGCCTGGGCTCGGGCCTCATCCTCTGAGGCCCAGCAAAACCTCAACTCTCAACCTGGAAGCATACCCCATTCCCCCCAGGGCCTGCGATTTTGAAGATCAAAGCCTGGAAGTCCTCACAATTTCCACTTTCCACTCTGCCTTGTCCTCCATTGAGGCAAAGGTAACTGAGTGGTGAAGGGAGGGGAAGTTATAAGGGGAGAGGGGAAAATCAATAAGCATTTCAAAAATATCCCATCTGAGAAGTGATATTTAGAATTTACCTTTATTTAACTAAACACTTCTTGAACACCTAGACTATGTCAAGTACTATGCTGACATAAAGAAATAAAAGACCCAATGTGCGAACTAGGAGATGGTGGCAAAAGGAAAAATTCACACTCTGGCTTCACATTGCCTGGGTTCTAAATCACGGCTGTCACTCCACGTAAGTTCCTCTGTAACTTTAGTTTCTCCATCCTTAGAATGGAATCAACACATGGGTTCAATGCAGTAACATTGATATTTTTAACAAAGCCTAGCACAGTGCTCGGCACACAGTAATGCCTGATCAATGTAGTCCCTGCTCAAAGGAAGCTGTGAGAGCTCAAAGGAGAAGTGGGAAGGTGCTAGATGATATGAAAGCAGCAAAGAGGCATGTTTACTTTAAAGAATATACTTAAGTATAGAGAACAAAGAAATCAACCATAGTCCCTCCACCCAGCATTAACCACTATCAGCATCTTTGCACATCTGGGCATCTTGGTCCAGATTTTCTTTTTCTAAAATGAAGTCACCTATGCCTGCTGGCATGGCTCAGTGGTTCAGTGTCGTTCTATGAACCAGGAAGTCACAGTTCAATTACCCATCAGGGCACATGCCCAGGTTGCAGGTTCAAGCCCCAGTATGGGGCATGCAGGAGGCAGCTGATCGATGATTCTCTCTCATCATTGATGTTTCTATTTCTCTCTCCTTCTCCTTTCCTCTCTGAAATCAATAAAAACAAATTTTAAAAAAATAAAATGAAATCACCCTGCTGTTTTATTATCTATGCTCATTATAAAGAATTCAAACAATAACTAAAAATTCCAAGCTGAGAGCAAACAATTTCATCCCAAATCCCAGCACTTGGGTCACTGATGGATTTTTAAGCCTGGGGAGCATGGGGGTGATGATGAGGTCTGTAGAGGCAGACCAGGGAGGAGGAGAAAATTACAAGGACCCACCCTAAGGTGCTGGCAGTGGGAAAGGAGAGGATGGACTGGATTTGGATGGACACCTGGGGCATACACTCCAGTGGGCATTCTATACCCTTACCTTGCTTTCAGCTAACTCCCTAGAAAGCCACCTACCTGGACCACATTCTATTATCCTCCTGCAGGATCACCTTCATTGAGTCTGAGCTTTCAGTGTGCTCTTGGCTTTTATTAAGAGCAGATATGAGAAACAGCCACATGAAGACCAGGGCTGTACCTGCTGTAAATGTGCCATGGGAGGCTTTGTCCATTACACTGCTCAAGTCCCTGAGCAACGCCTTGGGCAGCAACTGCCTGTTTGAGTGTAGTACCAGGGAACAGTTTGTCTCTCTTGGAAAGAAATGGGCTACTTTTCTCTCCCAGGTAGTGGGAAGGGTGTAATCCAGTCTGCTTCCCTTTTTGCCCTGGTTGCCAAGAAACTCAGAGCCTAATTTCATGTTCCATCAGCACTATGCCTAAACACCTTTACCTCTTCATTGCTTTTCTATTTTAATTTCAGTAACTGTGTTGCAAATGTATCTCTTGAGAAAATCCTTTATGAAATAAGAACTCCCAACTCAGAGGCTGGGGGACAATAGGTATTTGAGAAGCATTTGATGAAGGAATGAAGTAGTAAATAAAAAAGCCAAATTCTAATTTGACTTTGTAAAATGTGGTGACTAGGAAATTTAAACTTGTCCATACAACCCTGCTCTAGGTCAGGGGTCAGAAAACGTTTCTGTGAAACATTTCTGTAAAACCAGCTAGTAAATACTTTAGGCTTTGTGAGCCGTATTGGTATCTATCACAACTCTAGGACTCGGCCACTATAGCGCAAAAGCGGCCATAGAGAAGAGTAAATAAATGGGTGAGGCTGGGCTCCAATAATTCCATCTACAAAAACAGTCTGCGGGCTGAGCCACAGTTGGCTGACTCTTGCTCTAGAGCAGCAGTTCTCAACCTGTGGGTCGAGACCTCTTTGGGGGTCGAACGACCCTTTCACAGGGGTCGCCTAAGACCATTGGAAAACACATATTTTCGATGGTCTTAGGAACCGAGACACCGCTCCTCTATCCGTCTCCAGGCGGGTCCGCCCACATGCAGCTACGCTCACATACGAGCAGCCGGCCTATTAAAGGGTCGCAGCATTAGGAAGGTTGAGAACCACTGCTCTAGAGCCAAAGAGAAGCAGCATGAGGTGCAAGCACTCAGGACTGGGAGCAAGAGAGGGTTGGATTCTGCCTCTGCCTGTTGCCAGCTATGTAATTGTGGGTAAGTCACTTAACTACTCTGAGCCTCAGTTTCTTTGTCCCCCCAAAATAGGGATAATTAATCCAATAGGAAGTAGGCAAAGAACATAGACGAATAATTCATAGGATACAAATGGCCGAGAGGTGTAGAAAATACATTTAATCTCACTGTAAAGAAGATTAAGGCACACAGACAACAGGGGGGTGAGGGCATGAGTGGGGGGGATGGAGGGTAATGTGGGGATAAGGACACATATGTAATAACTTAATCAATAAAAAATTTAAAAAAAGAAGAAGATTAAGGCAATAATGAGATACGTTTGCCTCCCAACTGAAAAGTGGGGTGTTTTTAATTATAAAGTGTGCACTTAAATGTATGTTTCCTATGTGGTTAGTGAAGATTTAAATCGATATAACCCTTCTAGAAAGCAATTTGGCAATATGGATAAAAAATCTTTAAAAGGCCTAACCGGTTTGGCTCAGTGGATAGAGCATCGGCCTGCGGACCGAAGGGTCCCGGGTTCGATTCCGGTCAAGGACATGTGCCTTGGTTGTGGGCACATCCCCAGTGGGAGGTGTGCAGGAGGCAGCTGATCGATGCTTCTCTCTCATCGATGTTTCTAACTCTCTATTCCTCTCTGTAAAAAACCAATAAAATATATATTTAAAAAAATCTTTAAAAGGCTATAAATTTTTTATACCCTTTGACCTGGTAATTCTACTTCAAAGAATCTATCCTAAGGAAATAATCAGAGATGCAGACAGAGATTTATGTACAAAGATGTTCACTACAGCATTATTTATAATGATAAAAAGCTGGAAGCAACCAATCTGTCCAGCAATTAGAATAATTGTTAAATAAATTTTGATATGTCAATTTGATCAATCCTGAGCAAACATAAAAATTGTGTTTAAAATATTTAATAGCACAGGAAAATGTGCCCTTAATAAGGTCAAGTGGGAAAAAGGGTACAAGATTGTATATACATATACAGTGCTATGCTAAGAGCACAGGTAGGAAGTATGTATATTTACACAGAAAAAAAAGAGAGGCAAAAATGCACCAATATGCTGGCTGCCAAGTGTCATCACAGGGTGAAGGAATATTATGTGTAATATCTATTTTCTTTATTATTGTCTGTGTTTTATAATGTTCTCCATTTAGAATGTATTACTTTTATACTTAGAAATTTAACATTATAAAAATGTTAAGCCCTCAACCCAATCCAAAAATGTGCGAAGCATATGCATAGATGAGATGTACAAAGGGCAAAGAAGATTTTTAAAATAGCAAATAAACATAAAGGCCCCCAATCTCAGCAGTAATCAGGGAAACAAAAGCAATCAAGAGATTTTTTTTTATATGACAGCTTAGCAAAAACGGGAAAAAATGTATAATAGTCATTAGTGGCGAGTCTATAAGGTCCTGGGAGGGTCCTATCCTATGTTTTGGGGTAGCATACAGCCTTTTTGGGAGGACAGTATGGCCACAGCTATAAAAATATCAAATCCTTATCTGTTCCATCCAGCAATTCCACTTCTAGGTATTGAGCACATGTGCATAAAAGGCCTGTATTAGAATGTTCAGGGAAGCATTGCCCATTGCACTCAATGCCCCAGAATTAGAAACAACCCACATGTCCATCAAGGGGAGAATTATGGTGAATTCATTCTTCGGAACATTAAGTAGAAGTTTAAAATATGAAATAGATCTACATATGTCGACATCAGATGAGAAAAAAGAAAGGCAAGCCACAGAGCAATACAACACTATCACATTCATGGGGGAGTGGGGGATTCTACCTCATAGCTCTGGAACATTCTACCTCATAACTCTTTGAGGAGGAGGGAAGGAGGGAGAGTGTGACTGAGAGGCAACAGGGGCTTCTCCCTTTGATTCCATAAGCTTCCCTGTCATTCTTAAGAGCTTTGGGTCACTAGCTAAAGGTCTGGCAACAGACTGTCTGGGCTTAAATCTTGACTCCACCTCTTACTATATGACTTTGGGCAAGTTGCTTACCCTTTTCAAAACCTCAGTTTCCTGATCTGTAAAATGGGGATCATTCTAGTACCTGCCTCATGACATTTTTGAGGAAACAAAAGGAAGTAATGTAGATGAAGCACCTAACACGGTGCCTACACCCTAAAAAGTTAACTACATTCTTAGAACAATTATGATCAGAATCATAGCATTTTATTAAATACTTTCATAAAAACCTGTGCACGTTTTTTAAAGGGTCAAATGTATACACAGCTACATGAGAATGAGGATCCCACACTGGGGAGGGAGCTGTGAAAAGGCAGGCACCTGGCACACAGCAGGTTACAAGCTAAAGAGTTTCACCTCTGGAATCAGCCTTCTCTGTTCCAATCCAGAATATTCTACCTGTTGGCTGTGCAAGTTCTCTGTATCTTAATTTCTCTGCCCCTCAGTTTCCCATCTACAGACCAATAGGGACTAAGAGTACCTATCTTATAAGGTTATAAGGATAAAATGAGTTTCTATGGGATAATGTTCTTGGGAAAGCGCCTGACCCCGTGAGCATTAACTGTTCTGGGTGTTGTTATTGACAGTATTATCAGTGCACAGTAGTAGCAGTGGTACAACTAATACTATTACTAAATGCCTTATCTCCCCCAAGTGGCCTCCAGACTCCTCCAGGGCAGCAACAACAGCTCATTCTGGTGAGCCCCTCACCAGTGCCTGACAGATAGTAAACACATATCTTTGCAAGATTGCTATCCCTGCTTTCGTTTGATGTATCATTTTAAAAACAGCAAGAGACAGCCCAAGGGAATGGGAAGGACACAGCTTCAGAGTAGGGTGGCCTTGAAACCGAATCCTGGTTCTTACACCTGGGTGACCTCAGGCTGTCATGTCATTGACGGAATCTCCCCGATCCTCAGGCTCCTCACCAGTGACATGGCTTAACAATATTACATATCTCAGCCCAGCTGGTGTGGCCAGTAGTTGAGTGCCGACCTATGAACCAGGAAGTCACCCTTCGATTCCTGGTCAGGGTACATGCCTGGATTGTGGGCTTGATCCCCAGTAAGGGGCATGCAGGAGGCAGCCGATCTATGATTCTCACCATTGATGTTTCTAGCTCTCTCTTCCTCCCTGGAATCAATAAAAATATATTTTAAAAATATTATCTACCTCATAAGATTGTTGAGAAAGATAAATTATGTAACTGCCCCAGCCCTCAATAGGTGCCCAATAATATAGGCTCCTTAATGTTACTCCCTATGTTGGCTTAATAGCAATGACAAAGGCAAGTGCATACTAAGCCTGCTTGGAAGTTTGGGTCATAATTAGATATCACTACACACCTATTTAAAGTATGCCACACCTCAGAACATGGGCCTAAGACAAACAGCCACTTGCAAACTTGTGAAGGAGCGGTAACTTCATAGAGGCTGGGTTGTACAAAAATTGGTGGGTGGGAGTGGATAATAATAATAGTAATAGCAATAATGTCTGTGCCAGGCAGTGAGCTAAGCACCTTTCATGTATTAACTTCCTTATTCTTTACAACATTCCTCTACAACCACAGGTTTTACTCCTAATATAATTACCCCCAATTTACAGATGGGAAAATTGAGTCTGAAAGCAGTGAAGAAACTCTCCCAAGGTCACTGAGCAGGAAGTGGTAAAGCAAGGACCTGAATGAACCCTATCTGTTTCTAAGACTCAAACTCTTAACTTCTCCCCTTGGAGGGAGATAGAGAAGGAAAACACACACACACACACATACACACGCCTCAGTGCCACTTATGGACAAGGATGGGTGGGTGGGTCTGCAAAGCCTCAGAAGTATTCACCCTCATTTTGTCTTGTTTAGTGGAGGGGAAAGGGGCATAGCTGATGCCCTGAACCCCAGCATCCGGGTTCCCGGTTCAACAGGGGCAGCCCTTGTCCTGCCTCAACACACAAAAGTGTCTACACCGATAATATTTTAAGATAATGTTTATTCTACATTTTTCTGAATGAGAAAATATTTTTAGAGTCAAATATACCAAAATAAAGGCTCCAATGGGCTGGGGAGCCAGGAGTCGGGTGTTCAGGATCACAGACCAGTAAAAGCAGAGGAGACCCAGCTGTGCTGCCCTCTTGGGGCCAGCAGACGGTGGGGCAGGGGCAGGAGGCAACGACAGAGAGGTCCCAGTTTAGTCAAGGCAGCAACTGCACCCTCCCCAAGATCTGGAGTACACACAGACCCAGGGAGCACCTTGGCATGGGGCACCTGGACCACCCCCTTCACCCAGGCTGTGATGGGCTATCTGGTTGTCTTACAGTTTTTCTTTTTGTAGGTGGACAGGGTCTCAGCTCAAGACACGAGAGCAGCTGATGTCAAGACAGAGAAATCGTGGTCAGTGGGACTCATTCCTCAATCCCCTTACTTACTAGTAATTGCCAGAAGCTGTGCTTTGTGGATGGGCAAGGGGTCTATGTGAGAATTTGATGCGTGAGATCAGGAGGAACAACGTGAAACCGGGTGACAAAGCCAGCCCACGAGTGTGCACAAGTCCACGTGGCAGTGTGCAAGTGTCTGTGTACAAGCTCCCATCTGAAATTTGCAAAGGGAAGCCAGCTAGACACTCCCCATGTAACCTTACAGGTTTTTTCCAGGCCCGACGTCCTGGGTTTTGGTTTCAGAGAGTGAGAAGGAGTCAAATGGTGAAAATGTGCCTGTGTTCCAGTGTGCAGGATGCAGCGCGGTAGAGCTCAGAAGTGTCACTGGGAGTGTGTGTCGTTTGTCGACAGAGCCGGCCAGGAGAGGCCACTGCTCCTTTCCTACCTAATCAAACCTTCTGGCATTGACAGAGGTGAACTGGGAGTGGAGAGATCTGCCTCACCATTATCTCACCTTCTCCTCCCTCCCCTCCTCCCTCTCTCCCGCCCTCTCCCTCCCTCCCCCCATCCCAGTTCTGCTCCCGCCTATGAAAAATCAGCAAATAAAAAGTTACATTAACCCCACCCTGACCTCGCCGACATAATACACTGCAGGCTGATGCGCTGCCTTTGGAGGCTCGCTGAGAACCTGTCACTCTCCAATGTCCCGAGCACAGCCTGGGGAGCATTTACCGGATAATTAATATATTAAATGCATGAAAAATAGTTACACAGACTTCCCCTCCCTACCCAGGGAAGGGGGGTGGGATGCAAAAAAAGACAGATTCAGGCTGTATACCATCAATATAAAAGCATCCCCCGAATAGCCGTCATAAAAACTGTTCATAATTTTATAGCTTCATTCCTGTTGGAGCACCATAAAGGCAAGTCATATTTTTTACACTCAGGATGCCCCATAAAAAAAAAAAGAGAGCAAGTGAGAAAACGAGAACTTGGCAGGAGGTTCTTTTGCTCTCTCACCTGAGAGTGAGGGACGGAGAAGGCGCCCCCATGTTTGTCCTCTCTGACCCCCTTCTTGCACTTTTTCCTAGGTCCAGCTGTGAATTCTGATGAGCTTATCAGAAGAATTATTAATTGGATGACTTTATTTTTATTTGGCCTCTTCTTTTTTCCTTTTGCTGATTCCATATTTGCCTTTTACGAGGATGGAGACAGGGGTAGAAGTGGAGTATCTCCCTGTGTCCAGGTCCTTCAAGCCCTTTACCTTTCTTCTGAAAGGCTGGGGTATGGGGAGTGAAGTGATGGGGGTCTGGGTGAACCGCCCGGATCTGTTAAGGTCCCAGTGCATAAAGGAGCAGGGCCATGAACATGTCTTTTGTAGGAGATGGTAAGGGCCCCAAACCAGGTGGTGGAGAGAGAGAAAGGAGAAAGGGCTAGCACAGACTAACTGTAGTGCCCCTAATCTGACCCTCGGTTGGCATGGGATGAGCCCCTCAAGGCCCCTCCCAGAAGCAGTGTGTTCCTGCCAGGACTCTCATAAGACTCTCAGGCAGGCAGCTCTGGGTAGGGGGATGGGAGCATTTGGGATCCGATACAGACCCAGGCCTGACCCAGTCCAGGAGGTGGTTGGTGATCAGGACAGGCAGAGCTCAGGGTGTGTTCATTTCCTCATCAACTCCATGGTGTCCCAAGAAACATAAGTGGTAGTAAAATGGGCCCTTCACAGCAACACCCTCCAAAACACATACACACACCCCCACACACACCCCACACACCTAGGCCTTCAGAGAGATCTGTGCTGACCCCAGAAGGAAGACTTCACCCCCTTCCTAATTCCGGAGTGGGAAAGGAGATGGGTCAGGCACGACCCAGCAGCTGCACAGAAGGGAGACACTGACACGCACTCTGGATGCCTCCATGAGGAGCTGCGGACACAGGGGGGAGACAGATACTCGTGGAGAGACGCGAGGAAGGCGCCCCATCGCCTCTCACACACCTTGGCCGTCTGCCCCTTAGTCCCAGGGTCCCCGTGGACACAGACACATGCAGAAGGGTCGGCAGCTGGATGCCAGGCCAGCGCCAGGGCGGGCTTGTGTGCTGAATGCTCGGTGTGTGCTGGCCATTGTGCTGAAATGGGAGATTTCCAGTCAGAGAAAAAGGAGCCGCTGGCCCAGCTTCCAGCCTAGCCCTGTGGGCCCAGCACATCTAGCCTCCCCAAGTATCTGCCACTTTGATGAACTTGTTGGTTTCTTCACAGCTGAGCTGAACAGTGTGTGCTCTCCTTCTTTGAGATTTCTGCGTTTGCCTGCCTTTACGCGCCCTGCCATCCCTGTCAGGGTTGAACCTGCCCTGAGTAGGTACCATGTCCCTTCAATAAGACTGAGGGATCTGTCTTCCCTGGATCATACTGTCCCTCCCTGAGGTCTGCCTCCCCAGCAGTCTGGGTGTTCCCGGAGGGCAGTCTCTGGTATCTCTGATCAAAGGGCCTTCTTTAGGCTTTTACTCTCATCAGGCTGAAATCTCTCCCAGACACTTTGTCTCCCCCATTAGATTTTCCTGTGCCAGGGGTTATTCATCCCTCACCAGATTTAGAGTTTTCCTGGAGCAAAGACTTGTCTCCACCATCAAACTGCGATTCCCCCTCCCTCAAGAACAAAGACTGTGTCTCCCCTATCAGACTGGGGTCTCTTCAAGGGACTCATTTACGCAACCAGATCGGAAGTCCTCCACCATAATCAGAAACTGGGTTTCTCCCACTGGACTGGAATGTCTCCCAGAGCAGGGCAGGAACTCTCATAAGACTAGGGTCCCCCACAATAGGCACTATAGTTCTTCCATAAGCCCTACAAGGACAGGTGTTCACCACCAGAACAGAAGCCCCTCTCAGATCAGAAGCTGGGCCTCTACCATAAGACTAGGGGCCCCGAAGGTAGGGACTTGGACTTCTTTTTTCTAATCCTCGCCCAAGGATATGTTTTATTGATTTTAGAGAGAGAAGGGGGGAGAGGGAAAGGAAAAACACCAATCAGTTGTCTCCCTTATGCACCCCGACTGAGGATCAAACCTGCAACCTGGGTATGTACCCTGACCGGGAATCAAACACACGGCCTTTTGGTGTACAGGACAATGCTCCAACCGAGTTACACTGGCCAGGGTAAAACTTTGACTTTTTTATAGGAATCTGGGCGCCCCTCAGGGCACTGGAAGCTCCTACACATCAGGCTCCCCTAAGGTAAGAGGTGTGTATCCTTTGTTCAACCCTGCACCAAGAAGTGCTTATTTCCTGCTATGGTTGAGTATGACTGTACCATCGTGAACTGGACAAAAGAGACTAACATTATCAGCCATCTCCATGTGCCAGCTACAGCCCCAGGCCCTTCATACCCATTATCTCATGGCCTCACCACCATCCTGCACGGCAGATATTCTTATCCCCTTCCTGCACATGAGATGAGACTGACACGAAGGAGTCCAGCACCAACTCCCTCACCCCCGTCCTGGCCTCCCCCTGCGCCTCCCCTCCCCAGCACTCCTGCCCCACCTTGCTGATCTATTCCCACAAAAGCAGCCAAGTGGGCCACTCAGGACTTAAAAGAAGTCAGGCTTTAGGCAAAGAAGAAGCTGTACACCAAGGGACAGTCTTCCCTCTCCTTGAGTATTGAGGACTGTGGACAGAGTGGCAGGGGGAGGGGGAGCTGCATATAACCAGGGGACTCACATTCTTTCTAGAAGCCTCGGTTGGCTCTGTGATTCTGCATATGCTGGGGAAGGGGGAGGTGAATGGAGAAAAGGAGGGTCACTGGGGTACTTTTTGTAAATCAGATTTTCTGATCTCACTTTTTTTAAATGGAAACCTAAGCTTTCCTGCTCCTTTTCCTCCCCATACCCAACAGTGTCTCAGCATGTTGGGGTGAAAGCAGCTATTAGCATCTCTGTATTATACTTTGTTGTGTGTGTGTGTGTGTGTGTGTGTGTGTGTAATAAAAACAGGTCTACCTCCTCTTCCAATCCAGAACTAAAAATAGAGGTGGGGGAGGGGGATAAGCACCCCCCCCCCAAAAGGAAAAGCATCAACTAATTTGAAAAATATTTAAGAAACTCTGGGTCGTCATCCACTCGCCTCTCCCTGCTCCATAATTACACTGCAGTGCCTGATATTTTCATGGGACATTAAACCAGGAGTCAGGTGATGGGTTCCTTCCGTCTACGCCTATCCGTTAGCCGCCAGGCCCCCGCGGACCTTGACATTATTAATAGTCCTATTCATTAAGTATTACTCTTGTAGAATGAGTAGCATAATATTGGCCTGGAGATAGGAACAGGCAGAAGGAATAAGTCAAATTAATTTTCCGGAGCAAACGCCCCGGTTCTGTAAATGACATTCTGTACTGTTAGCATTTTAAATGTGGCACAAATGGCAGGAGACACAATTTGAAAGCAAAATACTAGAAGACATGGCTCAGGGTGGAACGTAGCAGCAGGAAAATCTAAGAGCGTCAGGGACCTGGGGGTGGGAGGGTCTGGCCTGTGTAGCAGTGGGAAGAGGCGGATTTTTTAATGGGCATTTATTTAAAATGCAGTTGAAGGAGGAGAAAGGTAGGAGGGCAGGTAGTGAGATCTGTGTGTGTAACAGGATGTGTGTGTGCGTGGAGGAGTGTCTTGTGGAATAGGAAGGAGGAATCAATCAGTTTTCCTCCCTCTCTCCACCCCCAAGGGGATGATCTAGGGTTGGAGCTGAGGGCTCTCTGCATCTTACTCCCCCAGGGGAATGCTTTTCACCCCTCCCACGCCTTTCTGAACAGGTCTAGGGAAAGCTAACTCACACATTCTTACTTAATGTGAGCTTTGGTAGGTGACAACACTCCATCTTTGTTCATCAATACATGCCAATTCTGGAATAAACCCTATGTTAGATTTTAGAGAGTGGGACACACACAGATTGGTCAGGCAAGGCCCCGTACCCTACAAGCGCTTATCATCCTGTGATTGAGCCAGTAGGAGCCCGGGTAACTGGTACAATGCAGTTTGTAATAAGGCAATGAGGGAGGGAAATATACAAGCTGTAGATGCTCAAGAGAGTCCATTCCATTAGAGGGCACTTGCTAGAAGTGACAGCATTTAACCTAGGCTCCCACAGGGGGGACAAGGGGGCAGAATTTGGATAGAAAATTTTGAGAAGGGAGCATGATGAACCAAGACTGGAAGCATCAAAGGGCAACATGAATAAGAGACAGCAGGCTACTATCCAGGACAGGGGGCTTAGAAAGGATCGTCATTAGCCATGAGATTGGGAAGGCCACTCTCAGAAAGTTCTGTGTGTCAGGCATCCAAAATTACAAAAGCTGGTCTGAGAAGATGGTGCCTTCCCTGAAGTCCATATTCCTACCTCATTCTCCCCAAGACACAAGGGCGAATGCTCGTGGAAGCAGGGCAAGAGTATTGTGGGCTGAAACCCATGCCTTGGGTGGTTTCTGGGCCTGTTCCATAGCATCTCAGTCAGTGGCTAAGCAAACCAGCAGCCTTGTTGAAAATAAGATTATGCCTCAACAAAATTAGGCTGCAGGCAAGTACAAAGATGAATGCCCACTCATGCACCCCCACTATTCCCACCAGGAAGCCAGAAACAGGCCTCTTTTCTATTTAATACTCACTTGCCAGTGGGCTTTTTTGAGTCCAGCATCCATCACCACCTACTTAGGTGGTCTCAAGTGTTTCAAACATCCCAAGAGGATAGGCAAAGCCTTTATCCTGGCATCCTGCCTAGAACTGAGTTCCTGCCCAACTCTGTTCCTGTCTTCCTTGCCCCATCCTCATCCAAACTTCATAAGGCCTTTTTCTCCTTTTCTTTAGGGAAGGCAATATCTGAACTTACATGGATCCTGACTAGAATCTGAGGCCATTCAGGAACCGAGGGAACAAAAACCCTGAGGTACAGACCTTAGAATCCATCCATGAGGAACTTGAATAACAGATATAAGGAACACAAACAACTTAAAACATTGCAGTCTATGATGGGGCCTAAGGGGAGACACATTTAAAATGTTAAATCAACAACAGCTATCACTTGCATAGTAATTACTATACTCCAGATGCTGTTCTAAGTGCTTTTATACATATTAACTTATGTAATCTTTACATCAACTTTATGAGGTCAGTACTGTTATTATCCCCATTTTGTAGACAAGAAAACTGAAGCACACAGGGGTTGACTTGTCTAAAGTTATACAGGTAGTAAGTGGCAGGGCCAGGATTTAAATCCAAGCAGTTTGGCTCTTAATGCCAATAGGTCAACCAGGACCTACAAGACCCAGAGCCAGGGAGGTCGTCTGGAAGGTTCTTGGGATCAGAAAACTCACATGTGTGACTCAGACAGAGCTGAGTGACGAAACAAGACTGCCTCTTCCCCAAGTCCAGAGAAAGAGATGCTGTTTTGGGTCCACCGAGTCCATGCTTGGCTTTGGTCTATCTGGGGCAGAGAGCTGCAGAACCGGGATGCTGACTCTTCATAGTCCCTGGTTCTGACACTGGCCCTGTTCATGCTACCATGAAAAAGGAAGGGGCCAATGCGAAGAGCACTGGATTGGGAGTCAAGAGCCTGGTCCATCCCTAGGGATCTTGAACAAGTCGTGGCCTCTTTGAGCTTCAACTCCTCATCTGTGAAATGAAGGACTTATGCCAAGTGCCTTCCAAAGTATCCCCCAGCTCTGACACTCTACTGAAGTGATTCTCAACTTCGGTGCAAGTTGGAATCACCTGGGTAGCTTTTTTAAAAAAATTAACACGTGGGCCATACCCGGGCCAAATAAATCAAAACCTCTTGAGATATAACTCCTAGACAGTGGCATCTTAAAAACCACCCCAGGTGATTCTGTTGTGCATTTGTAGTCTATAGACTACGAACAGCTGCGGCTGAAGAGCTGAGGCTGCACTCTTATTCTAGTCTAATGCAACTAGGGCCTTGGTTGGAGGGTCATGGGGAAGTGGTTTACCGGTAAGGAGACCACCCCAGTAGATCCCAGAGTCCCAGAGTAGCCCCAGGACTTAGAGAAGAGCAGCCTCTCAAAAGTGACAGATTGGAATCAAACCACATTTCTGTAGACAAGTCTCCAAGCTGGGAACCACAGGAGGTCTCTGGGGACAGTGGGTCTGGCTCTCCCTCTTACTCCTGGCACTCCAGACCCTGAATGCCTAGCATCTCCCCCAGTTTTGGAGGTGTCTCCCTCCTTAAGCTCCTCCCAGAGAACTGGGGTTCCCAGCACCCTCTGGATCCCATGGGGGGCACCACACCTTTTGGGAAGCAGGTTAGTGAAGAGGACCTCTTCCACCCAACGCCAGAGGAGGAGCCACATCTTCCCCCCACAGAACTGAATAAATACATTTAGCACCACCTCCGCCTCTTTTTTCCCAATTTAGTATTGTTTAATATGCATTTAATCAGGCCATTCGGTATTACAGCGGCTATGTAGCGTGACTCCCCCCCACGGCACAGGGGGAGGGCGTTATAGGCCATTAGGCTAAAGTAATATGTATGAGGAGTCACTTTTCCCCAGGGCGCAGTAACTATTTTTGCTCCCCAGTCGTCCCCATTAAATCATTAAACCTCATGACTATACTTTCTGAACTCTACCATGATCTTTAAAAAGCCAAGCATTAAAGGGCAGCTGTCACCCTCCACCGCCCAGGCCTCACCGCTTTATGTATTCACAGCATTAAGTCCTTTGTCAGTCTATACATCATTGGGGGTGCGGAGGGGGGCGTTACAGCGCTTGAGGAGTCGACTGCTGGACCCCCACTCTCCCCTGGGGAGGGTCCAGCGATAGGCCCCTCCCTGAGAGAAGTCTGGTTATACTGAGCTGATTGGTGAGAGGGCCGAGGGCCGCAGATGCTGGGACCTGTCCGTGGTGCTGAAGTCCTGTCCCACAGGCTTTATCCTCTCCCTCTCCAACAACTACATTTGATTTTCTCAACACGAGTTATTTCATAATCAAATGTTTCCTGAGGGGAAAAAACTCCCTATTTCCCCATATAATGAGTATGAAACTGCCCAAGGAAAGTTGTGGAGTAGTGGAAAGATCTGTGGGTTAGGATCAAAAAAGCTGCTAACTGGCATAAATTGGGCAAGTCTAAGCACCAGTTTCTTCAGTGGTCAAAGGTGTTGATAATGCCAATCACACAGGATTGTTAAATTTAAATGATATTGTGATTGTTAAAGTTATTTGAAAACCATAAACACTGAACATATAATATATATTAATGTGCTCAGGACAAATATTAATTGATACAAATTTTGGCTTTATTATTTAATAAACATTTTCTAGTGTTACTACTATTTATTATTGCTGTTGTTAATAGGTGCTACTCAAGAACAATTTCCCAGGAACTTCCTTCTCCCCTAGGAAATCTCCCCGGACAGGGATGCAAGCGAGGACTACCACCAGTAGAAAAAGAGAGGTGTTACGTTTTTATTTTGTTTACCTCCTATGAATTGAAGCGGAGAGAACACTTGAGAGTCCCTTCTCCCAAGACCCAGTCCCAACCCTGTGGGGTCCCTGTCCAATCCCCACCCCCATCCTGATCCCTGACACGCGGGTACTTTTCTCACTCTGCATCCCCTTGCCAGCCTCACCATCAAAAAGCCGGGCAGGAAAGGGTTAAGCATCTCGGCAAACCCCCAACAGGGTCCTCCTCACTGGCTAGGAAACAATGGAGCCATCAGTCTATATTTGACCTTTGCTCCCACAGCGTTTATGACTTATTCCTCTCCTCCACAGCCTGCTGCGATTCCGCCTTCAATCTCCCACCCCTAGCCAGAGAAGAGCTGACCCTCCCCCAACGTCCTCCCCAGCCTCTAGGCCTCCCTCCTTCCCCCTTGCTCTCCTCCTTCCTCGCCTCTCCTAGATTCCTTCCTGTCTCATTTCCATTCCCTTGTATTTTCCCTCTCCCTCTATTCCTTCGTGATGCTCTTCACCCCAACTTCCAGTTCTCTCTCCCTTTCTTTCTTTTGCCTTTGCTTCTCCTTCCTCCCTCTCTCCTCAGTTCTCTCCTCGCCTTCCCGTACTTAGATAGCATTTGACATGCCAGATTTGGGTGAGGACTCTTGGAAAATCTCAGCTTGCCTGCCCTCTTCTCTCCCTCTTACACTCTCAAACATACAGACCCCTCTCTTCTCATCCCCCATCCCCTGACACCATTGTGTCCAAAAGTGGTCATGAGTGGGCACAATGAAAGTGTGGGGAATGGGAAGGTGCCACATCCATTCATGGACAGTCTCAGGGGGTGGGGGTAATGTCACCCAGACTGGAGCTGAGATGAATGGAGGGTTTTATCAAAACGGAGGAACTCCAGTGTGTAGAAACAGGAAAAGAGCACACAGGCCTGAGTATCAGAAAGAACCACATTCCAGTCCTAGCTCATTCCCCTACTAACTGGGTGACCTTGGGCAAGCCATTTATTCTCTTGAGCTTCTTCCTGCCCTGCAAAATAAGAGTTAATAATGCCTGCCGCGACTTGGCTTGCAAGGTTTGTTGTAAGGATCAAGAAATATAAAGAATGTAAAACTGAGTTGTAAGTTGTAGAGGGCTATATAAATACCAGGGGGTGGGAGTTGTATTAATTTTTTTTCTTGGAGTCTCATCTGGCTGCCTTGCCCCCACCCTTAACCTCTGCAGTGGGATTAAGAAAGCAATAATCCCACACACCTATATAGCACCTTCCAATTTAAAAAGCACATTGACAGCTTCTTCCCTTTTAAAACAGCTGTGTGAATGAAAGATAGATCATCAGCCCCATTTTACAGATGTGGGCATTGAGGCTTAAGCAGTTTTGAAGTGACTTATCCAGGGCCATAACACTAGTAAGTAATAAAGCCAAAACTCAAGCCTAAATTTTCAGCCTCCAAGTTCAGTGCTCTTTAAACCACCCCCTGTGGCTTCTCACTTGCCCTGAGGTCCCCCAGGCTGAAGGGTAGCTGTCTCAGCAGCCTGTTACCACCTTGCACTGCCAGTTTGTATGCCCACCTTCCCCCAGCAGTGGTGAGTGCCTTGAAAGGAGAGGACAGGTCTGGTGGGCACTTAGTGAAATTGCCAAGTGCGTGAATGAATGAGTGCATGAGCCCCTCCCCACCCTATTACACCTCGCTGCCCCTGGGTACAAGGGTATGTCGTAGGTGAATACAACTTGGTCTACTTCTTCCCAACTCCAGAAGTCTGTCTCATGGCCACAGAATGGGCTCTGGCATGAGAGGCTCTCTGGGGGAGGGGTGAAGCCTGCCACGCCCCCCCACACACACACACACACATACACACATTGCTCAGCCCCTGCCCCCAGCTCTGTGACAGCAGCCTCTGTAATGAATGACTCTGCAGTGGGGCCCAGCTAAAGGACAGGAGGGCACGAGACAAATCATAGCTGCCAGGCGCTAATCTTCCCCTGGGAAAGTCACCTCCACCCCCCTCATCCATCACTGGGCACTGGGCTGCCACCATGTCCCCCCACGTACACACCCAAGCCAACTGCCTGGGCCCCATGGATGTGTGTGAGTGCACCGAGGTGGCTGCAGCGTACACGCGGGAGCCTCTGCACCCAGGCAAAAAGGGCCATTGCTGCTCTACACAAGACCCCTGCCTCAGATCTCCCACCCCCAGAAAAAAGT
>NW_005871147.1:3789595-3820224 GCF_000147115.1 Myotis lucifugus | reverse complement strand
TAAGGTAGGGAAGGGAAGGGAAGGGTAAGGGAAGAAAAGAGGGGAGAGGGGAGAGGGGACAGAGGGGAGAGGGGAGAGGGGAGACGGGAGAGAGGGGAGAGAGGGGAGAGAGGACAGGGGAGAGGGGACAGAGGGGACAGAGGGGAGAGGGGAGAGAGAGGAGAGAGGGGAGAGAGGAGAGAGGAAGGTGGAGAGTTAGGAAGGGATTTCTCCCAGCTGAGGATGCTGGGGCAGCTTTGAGAAGGAGGACCTTGAATAATGGATGGAGTTTCCCAGGGCCAGGAAGAAAGAAGTCGGGAGTAGGGAACACAGTGAACCAAAGCAGAGTGTGGGAGCTGAAATGTGCATAGGAGAGAAGGCAATCAGTTGTACATGAAGAAGGGCAAGGAAAGATGAGATTGAGATCTGTCCACTGAATGCCACACCTCCCCCCACGCCCAGCCTTTCCCAAAACACATCACAAAGATTCCCAGTGTCATGAAATACAGAAGCAGGTCCAACGCCTGCCATAGACCAGTGTCATGGAGATGTGTCCAGCCACGTGTACGTCTTCTCCCAGAGAAGAGGCTATGGAGGTGCAACCAAGATCCATAAGCCATGTCACTGGAGAGCCACTCTGTGTACACTGTCAGCCTCCTGGCCAGCATTCACTGAGCACTGTTCTGAGAGCTTCAAATGAATTGTCTTCTGCTAGAACGTAAGCCCTATGGGGCTTCAAAGGTCTTACTCACTGATGAATCACCAGAGCTCAGAGCAGTGCTTGGTACATAGGAGGCGTTCAACAAACTTTCATTGAAGGAATGATTGACTCATGGACTCACTGAATACGGTTGTTACGCTACAAGATAGATATAAATATTACCTGCCCTCTCCCCATTTTACAGAAGAGAAAACTCCACTTGGGAGAGAATCAGTAACTTGGCCCGTGGTCATACAACTAGTACGTGCAGGATCCCAGATGCAAACCCCGCTCCAGCGCCAGTGCAAGCTCTCTGCCAGCCACACCAAGGGGCAGCAGCCCCACATCTGACTTTTATATCTCTGCAGTCTTGGTTATGCTTCAAGGAGGCATAATTTCAAGAACCTACTCTCTCGGAATCTGCATAATGGTAAACTATTGTAACAAAGAACTAAGACATACATTTACACATTTCTATAGTTATACACACCCAGGCAGCCCGCATTAAGAATGCCCAACACAAACACAAACACCCAATTTCTAAAGTAGATTAATCTGGAAGGGTTCATTTGCTTTACGGAAAAATGTCTTTGCACTATAAAAAAAAGGAAGTCATCAAAGGGTTGTTGTTTTTTTAAGTTAGACCTTCTCTGGGCACCGCAGTGCATAGCAGGGCAGAGTGAGGGCACCAACATTGGTGGGTCACCTGCTGTGTACCAGGCACTTACCCTGTAGAGGAGATAGATGTTTTATCCCCAGTTTAGAGATAAGGAAACTGAAGGTCAGGTTCAACATGTTCACTCATTCCTGCTCTGTGCTAGGAACCCATGCAGGCCCTGGGGAATCAGATATATGCAGACCCGTCTTTGCCCCCCATGGTGCATTCAGTCTAATGGGGAAAGATAGGTAACAAACAAGTAAATGAATAAGTGAACAAATCCTCGAGAAAATGTCATGTTATGATAAGTATCATGAAGGAAACAGTGTGATAAGAGGGAGCTGGGGGATCTAATGCAAATACAAAGGCATTAGGGGACCCCTTAGACTCCTCAGCTGGAAACTGGTCAACTTCATTTCTGGCTCCCCAGCTCCAGTACAGGGAAGGAAGGCAGGGAGGAGGGAAAGCAAGAGGGAGGGAGGAAGAGAGGGAGGGAGGGAGGGACAGACGGAGGGAGGGAGGCAATCAACCTATTCCTTCTCTCATACTACCTTGGCAGAAATCCAGTGGGAAGAGCTGCTGAAAAAACAAGCTGTATTGGAAACCATTGTCCATTACAGACCCATCTGAGGTTAGCTCTGAAGCCCTGGCACCAATCCTCTGAGAAAACAGGAATGTGATTTGTAAAATTCCAGCTCAGCCAGCTGGGTGAGAGCAAGGAGGGCTGAGGCCGTGGGCGGACAGGGTGATGCAGGCTGAGGAAAGTGGGGCTTGATGAGGGATTACGAGCCAGACAGTCCAGACTCAACTTCTGGCTCAGCTACTGAAGGACATGTAGCTTCAGGGAGGATATTCAACCTCTTTTGGCTCCAGGCTGCTCATCTGTAAAATGGGTACAATGACAGTACCAACCCCCAGGGTTGTAGGAAGAGTTAACTGAATCAGTGTGCACCATGGTGACACGGAGTGTCAATCAAAAGGTGTAAGAATTTAGCTGAGGGAGGAGTCAGGGTACCTGAGGATGCAGATGGAGAAAAAGGGCAGGAACAAAACTAAAGAAAGGCAGAGGGAAGAGACACAGGGGAAGAGAAAGTGCGTGTGCACATAGTTACAGGGCTTCCCTTCAACTTCCTCCAAAGTTTAATAGATTTCTAAATGGGCTTATTATCACCACCTATGAATTCTTTAAAGGACCTAATTATAAAACACCAAACTAGCTAATTAGGTTTCCTGAGCTCGCCTTGTCACAGGTGCAAACAAGCTCTCTGGACAGTAGTCCTGGCAAAGCCTGCAGAGCCGGATCGATGGGGGGTGGGGACTGTCTAAGGCTCACAATTAGGCCCATAATGGTGGGCCCCTGCTGCCACTGCCAGACCTCCAGAGATGCTCGCTGCCAGATTCTGTCCCCTGGTGGGCGCGGACAGAAGGCCTACAGAACAGGATCCAGCTTCCCTTGGGCTCTCTGGGCTTGGGGCTAAGGATGAAGCAAGTGGGTGTCCCCAGAATCCAGCTTAGCAGGGCCTGTAGGTAGGGGGAGTGGTCACAGAACCAGGCCCTTGGCATTCCATTCTCTGATGTGCCCAGGGCAGGAGCCACTGAGATCCTGAGTAAATGCACTTGTCTCACACATCACTGGAGAAAAGAAGGCACTTGGGGGTCTAAACTGGCAGATGGCTAAGCCCCCTACATTAGATTAGAGGTCCCCCAGGGGTTAGGGCTGAAGTCTCAGTGCTTCGCTGGCACTACATGAAGCCCTGTCTTCACTACAGTGGTTTCCAGAGTGTGTTCCTCGGGCCAGTAACTTCACATTACCTGGACACCTGTTAGATATGCAAATTTCCAGACATCACCCAAAGGTGGGGTGGAGGAAACCAAGTTGTAATGATCCGGCAGGAGACTCTGTGGCTGCTCAGTTTGAGAACCACTGCTTTCCTGTCTCCAGGACGAGGCCATTAATCAGTGCAGCTGCCAATAGTGGTGCTGCTGGCTGGGGTGCTGTGTGTGTGGGGGGGGGGGGAGGGGTGTAAGGTCTGTTTTTAAATTAAACTAAATGATGGCCATTAAGGGGGCATCCCCTGCACATAATTAATTCCCCTTTGCTAAAAGGGGCAGGTGAGAATTGGACAGCTAATGATGCTCACTATGTGCCTCCCCCTCATCCTTCCACACCTTCATCTTCTCCAGGGTCTTTCTCTTCAGCCCTACAATCAAGGCTGATTCTCTTTCCATGTGGTGGCCTCACCAGAGTCTGAGATTTGTGAGCTACAAGATCCATATCACTGTCCCCCCTCTTGCTAACTCCATCCTGGTCTCCCAACTCCTCTGCAGCCATACAGGGCCCCAGTGTTCCTCTTTCACCAGACCATTTCCGCTCTTACTGGCTTGACATATTAAACACAAGGGTAGAATTTTGCTCACAGGTGCCATGGCTTTAAGGGGTGTGTCAACCCTGGAGCTGAAAACCCAAACCCCAGGTCATTCCTGTTCCGACCAAGGATGACCAAAATCCCGGGGCTCTGGACTTGGGCAGATCAGGCCATACTTCACTAGCTGTGTGACCCCAGACAAGTTCACTCAGCTCTCTGAGCTTCATTTCCACCGCTCTCAGAGGTGGGTGACGCCACCTATCTCTTAAGGTCATGGTGGGGATGAACAGAAACTCTACATGAAAAGCACATAGGCAGCACCTGGTACACATCAGGGCTGGGGACACATTCCCCTCCCTACTCCATCCACCGTGTGGGCTCCAGACGGGCTCAAATGGGGCTCATCCTCATTGATCCAGGGATATCTCTGGGTTGCACCAGCCCCTCCTCTGCCCTCATTCCATTAGTAAATCCTGGAGTCCAGGTGCTGGGCCAACTTTAATGTGGTTCAACAAACCTCTCATGGGCACCTGTTGTATGCCAGGTGCCCTGACAGTATCTGAAAGGACTTTGTACTCTCAAGTGTGGTGGGAAAGGCACATCAATAATGCATCCTTAAGAATAAGGTATAGAAGAGGAGGGAGAAGGCAAAGAGGTGCCAGAAAATAGCACAGCTTTAGAGACAGACCTGGGTTCAAACCTTGGCTTCATCACTGAGTAACCAGGTAACCTTGCACAAATTACTTAACCTCCCTGTGTCCCATTGTCCTCCTTTATAAGATGGGGGGGGGGATAAGAACTTCAAAGGATGAGGCTTACAGATGTTGTGGGTAAGCACCTGGCACGTGTGAAGGCTCAGAAAATGGTGTTATTATTATTAAGGCTTCCTTGTTCTCCTCGAGCCCACCTCACCTCTGCAGAGTCAGGGTCTGAACCGTTTTGGTGGCCCTGGGCTTTGGGGTTAACCAGATGATCCTTTAATACACAAAGAAACCCCAACCAGCTTAACCTCAGCTGAGGCACAGAGGGCCCAGCCACCCAGTGAATGCTGGCCCCAAATCCTGTGCTCCATTATTGCATCTGAAAATCCGTTAAAATTTCACACAATTTCCTGCACAGCAGTGCGCTTCATAATGCTGGGAGCCAAGCCGGCCCAGTAATTGGGACTGGAGTGGGGCAGAGTCCAAAGCAATTAATCCAGCCTCTTTCCTTGTTTGCGCCAGGATAAGCCTGACGGGGTGGGGAGTAATTGGAAAGGAGCGGCCTCCATCCCCAACTCCAAATTAATATTTTCCTGTCCTGATTTAATTCCGCCCGGGAACAGTGACACAGAGACACGCCATGTCAAGCGCTAAGTAATCCGCCACCAGCCACCTGAGGAGGAGGAAAGGACTTTTCCTTTTCTTTGCAGTTGGTAGGGAGATAGACAAGAATGGCAGCTAACAAGACAGAACCTCAGAAGTTGGAGGGCCTTCCAAGGACATCTGTAGTCCCACTTCCTCCCAATGCAGGGACATGCCACAAAGGAGGGAGGAAAGCAGGAACTTGAAAAGATGAATGCACCTGAGTTCAAATCCTGACTTTGCCACTCCGATGTGTGATCCGGGGCAAGTCATTTAACCCCACTGAGCCTTAGTTTTCTTGTCTGTAAAATGGGGATAATCATACCTACTATGAATAATTGTCATAAGAATTCATTACAGTAAATATAAGGCACTTAGTGCCTAGTAGATGACTGTAAATGGTAGCTATTTTTCCCATTATTCTAGGCTTTATGACGAGGAGCTAAGCATAATGCTAGACCCTGAGAATACAAAGGAAAATAAAATATGGGTCCCAGCCTTTAAGGAGTTTGCATTTTAGTCCCATATATCCTAGGCTGGTACACAATAGGTGTTTAATATATGCTAGCTCCCTCCTTTGGCCAATGGCATCCCTGGGCAGGTGATCATTCAACCTCTGCTTGGTCACTGTATTATTGAGGTATGTGCCTATGTTTCTAGCCTTTCTGTCCCCTCGTCCCGCTGGTTCTACCTCCTCTCTAGGGCTAGCTGGAGAGAGGGGTCCAGGCACATGAGTTGGACTCAGGAATCTGCAGATTTCTGCGGGCGATCTCCCTGTCCCGACTGAGCCCTTCTTCAGTTGGCTCAATAGCCTTCTAGTAGTGAGAAGGACTCCTAACTTGATCCTCTCTCATCCTGGGTGCTCACCCCAGGAGTTCAGGTATGTTGGGTAACCTGGGGAACTGGGGCTGAACTAAGTGTAAGCATCCACAGGGTCTCCTTCCCTGACTCATATCCCACCCACTCCCAGATGTCCCTTTCACCTCCCAAATAAACCACGTCCACTGAATCCTGGTCTCGGGATCTGCTTCTAGGTGACATCGAACTAAGACAACCAGGTATTCTGTAAACCCTGAGGCCTGAGCAGCCCAGCTGCGGGACCCCCTCTAACAAAAGGCAGCACCAGGGGACAGAGGAGACAGAACATGCCACCTCACTGCTGAGTAGCTCTGGGCATCCTAACGGTATGGTGAAGTAGGCAGAGGTGCCTGATAGAAAGGCAGAGGTTAACCAGTGGGGGCAGGGCAGACTTACTGATGAGCACTCTGAGTCCCCACCCACCCAGGAAATTCAGAAACACTTGAAGGCTACTAGCCGGCAGGAATCTTATAGACTCACAAATAGGCAAGAAACTGGGAAATCTGGTTCTTTATGTGCCCGTCCCACACTGGGTGGAAAGAAAAAACCAAGGTAGGGAGGGAAGAAGATGTCTCATTGGGCTCCAAACTCCCCGAATAAAAACCATTCAAGCCAAAGCATGAAGTTACCAGAAAAAAAAACATGTGTTTGACAAAACTGCAGGGAAACACTATGCAAATGTCAAAGTGATGAGGACAGGAGGGGGGAGAGGGACAGGAATAAACCAAACATTAAATCAAATCAGTAGGAGAATAATAGCTAAACTCCTTCTTACTTGTAGCACTCAATTCTGCAGTCGATATTGGTCAGGAATGAATGAATGGCCTGCTCAGAGCCACATCTAATTCAATGTGGGCAGCACCCCAAACACCACGAGGAGAGCCAGCCAGGAGTAACCCTTCCCCACCCCACATCTCCCACCCACAGAGGCAAATGGGCACAGGGAGGGGGCCAAATCTAGCCCCCCAATGCAGCTGGAGCATAGTGAAGAAGCCCTGCCTAGGGGCTGGGTGGCATGGGGCAAGTCACGCCCCCTCTCTGAGACTCCGGGAAGCCTGGTGGTGGCTTATCATCAAGGTAGCGGGCTTCCTTGTCCTTCAGGAGCCCCCTGCCTCTGTAGGGTCAGGTCTGAACCACTCTGGTAGCTCTGGGCTTTGGGGTTAACCAGATGATCAAAGAAAGGGATGAAGCAGGTCAAACTGGGCCAGATGATTTGTGTCCTATCAGATTTTATTTTGCTGTGTGGATCCAAAATGAGGGTGTGAATTTGGTTGGGTCTTTCTGTTTGTTAGTGTTTTAAGAAACTGGAATTGCAGATGAGGGGGAGAGTGCTATCTGGAAGAAGAGACGAGAAGCCCAGTGCATGGTGTGATTAGTTTGGAGTGTGATGTGTGATGTCATCAACTCCCCTGTCTTCCCATGAAAACTTTAGTGAAATCCACTCTGCTCACCTAGGCTTAGGGTATGGATATACATGTGATGCCTGCTGCAGAGTGAGTGTGGGTAGAGCAGAGGCTGAAGGGGGCCCAGCTGCATTCGGGTCCCACCTGTGGAGGATCTCCCAGTCGATGCTCCATTACTCCATTTCACAGCCACCCGTGGACCACGGACAATGCCCAGGCATGGTGCTAAGACTGGGAGCAACCATGTACATGATGTGGTCCTGCCCTCAGTGAAAGGCCAGAGGTGAGGATACAACAGGCATATCCATTCAGAACCTGGGAGGAATTCTGCGGACAAAGCCAGGTTCTAGGGCCAGAGGACAAATGAGTCTTCTCTGAGCAGCTTCTCACTCGATCTTCAGAAACTTGGCTCAGAGAGTAGGGGACTGGCTCAGGGTCACACAGCTGGGAAGGGGTAAAACTGGATATGAACACAGGTCTGTAACTTGGGAGCATTGCTTACAACTCACCGACCTGCCTGTGTAGAAATGAAGATGCTGGTGGTGAAGATGGAGCACTCTCTCCCTTTGCCCAAGGCAGCCTCAATGCTGCACTGCTGTCCCCAAGCTCCCCCAACACATGAAGGACCCCTGGCCCTCAGCCTTGGGCTTTATCCCAACTGTCTCCAAAGTTCCAGACATGAGTTGGGGCCAGAAGAGCCTCATCTCTGCCTTGCTCTGCCCACTCCTCCTGCCCTTGACCTCAGGGACTTCAGTGGACATCTGCAGCTTTTATTAGTATCTGCCTAGAATCTACCTCTTGAAACTGTATCTCAGATTTCCTTTGGAGCCTCTCTCTCCCACTATGAGTCCATGTGGTTCTCAATTCCACATGGCTATGGGCCTGAAATCCTCCCACTGCCCCTGGTTATAGGGATTGGTTCATGGGTGGGCATGTGACCTAAGCTGAGCCAATGAAATTGAGTCTTGGGAATTTTACTGTCACTATTAGGAAGATGTTCCCTTTGTTGAACCATTAGGATGTGGGCCTAGTGCTACTGGCAGCCACACTGTCACCATGAGTAGGGAGCATGCCTGAGAAAGAGGCAGCCTCCAGGAAGACTCCAGATAAGAGCTGAGAGGTGAAGACCGATCTTTGATGTTAGCTGAACTCCTGGATCACACTGCACCTGAAGACTCCCTTGGCCTCTTCAACAGTCAATCACTGCCTTTTCATTTAAGCCAGTTTGAAATTTTCCCCAAGCTGAGAAGAGTTGGGACTGATATAGGCATCAATATCTTGTGGGAATTGTGCCAGTGTGCTAACCACTGCACACTCTAATCCCCTAGAAGGAATCTCAGATGGATTGAGTCCAAATCCATTTTTGACAGCAGAGGAAACTGCCCCCCCCCTTTTTTAAGTAACATCCAAAGCCACAGAGCCAGTTAGGGGCAGAACAGATTCAAACCCAAACCGTACAACTCATTCCTGTGTCCTTTCTGAACCATCATGTGATCCATTTTGTCTAGTTATGAAAAGGTGTGTGCGCAGAGGATATACATTGTGTGTGTGTGTGTGTGTGTGTGTGTGTGTGTGTGTGTGTGTGTGTTTCTGTGTTGTCAGAAAGATGCCAAGGTCCCCGAGGGCCAGCCTGTGCGACTGAAATCCCTGACACCTCCCAGAGCCAAGTTCATGTGGGAGGTCCCCTCAAGTGACCCCTGGGCTTCCTGAGAATGTCACCCTGACATGCCTGGAGCTGGGCAGTAATGTGTTTCTGGGAATGACATGCTGTGTCCAGGGGAAGAGTTCAAATTCTCTGCGAGTTGGGCTAATATGACGTTGAACATAATAAGAACTATTCTAGCAGGAGAGATAACTTACATGAGTTCTCTCATGTGAAATAGTAAGACACTTGCTAACAAGAAAGCTACTGTGCTCCACTTTAAGAAAATCAATACACAAAATATAAACTTACCCTCCGAATTTAGAGGATAAAGGACAGTTTTATAAAAGAATTCTCTTTCACCAGACACCAGTTCCATTGAGGAACCCTGGCAGGTGTTTTCGGGCCTCCCTCCCCGGCAGGGAGGTAGAAATAAAGGAAACAAATCATTATGAGGCAAAGGGCTGAAGCCATGACCATTGAGAGGAAGGCCAGGATCTTGGAGTAGATAGAGGAGGTCAGTGGACAATGGTCATGGAGACAGTAGTGTAATGTGTGCACACCTGTGTAAAGCAGCAGCACCATTCCTAACTGAGCTAGGCCAAACCCCTTGGTCCATCCAAGCAAGGTCTTGGACCCCAAATTCTGGGGTGGCCTGGAACCAAGCCCAGGAGGCTACGGTACAGTGTATTACAACATCCACTGCCATCTCTCCCAACCCATCCCCGCAGGCTCTTCCTGGTGCCCACCTCCTGAGGGAGGAGTGTGCTTTCCACTCCACTGACATTGGACCTGATGCTATGACTCCTTTGGGGGAATGGAATGGGAGCAGAAGTGACATACACTACGTCCAAGCAAAAGCTTTAGAAGCATCACATGTTTCCACCATCTTTCTTACTCTTTTCCCTCTGCCACCGAATAACATGTCTTTGACTGGGGCTACTTGGTCTGTCTGAACCCAGAATGAAGACAATCAGAGCTGAGCCACAAACGACCCACAACAGATATGTACCATGAACAAAAAACAAATGCATGTTGCCACTGAGATTTGAGGATTATTTGTTATTGCATCATAAACTAACAAAAGCTGACTAATACAGAAGTCAACATTCACAGCTTTAAGGCCACCTCTGACAACCCAGTGGGATAAGTGGCTCAGCTATATGTGTGAGATCAATGGGTACAGTGGTTTACATCCAACATATGGGATACTTAGTAAAATGCAGATTCCCAGATCCCCCTCCTGAGATTTGGAGCCAGTTCATCTAAGGAGGGACCCAGGGATTCATATTTTCAACAAGCTCTGAAGATGACACGTGGGTTCTCAAAAAAACAGACTTTGAGGAACCCTGATCTGAGGAGTCCAATCTTTTTTGTATTCAGAGAGGCACAGTGACATACTTAAGGTCACACAGCAAGGTGCCAACAGGAAACAGGTCTCCAACTCTTTCCCCTGAAGCATACAGTCCTTCCCCAGAGAAACAGGGGCAGGGGGTGGGGGCAGAAGGGAAAAAAGAAACTCACAGGTTGAAAATGCAGCTCCGGAGAGAAAGACCAGTGGAGGCTAGGAACTCAGGTTGGGCCATCATCCAGGTTCCAAGTTGAGAAAAAGGCTACCCTGCCGTGGGTGGCTAGGGGGTCCCTGGGGCCTTCCCTGGAAGAGTGGAGGTGGAAAGAAAGGAGTCAGATTACGGAGCAGGGAAGCTAGAGGAAAGAGAAAGAAAAACAGAAGGGGGAAAAAAAGTCCTCCGGCCTTGGTGAGCCCAAACATCCCCAGCATCGCTGCAGGAACCGCCCCAGCCCGCTTCGATTTTGATGTACAGTTTGAAACAAATCAATAGCGGTATAATAATACTCAGCACGCTGTGTAATTTTTATATCATTAGTTTTCATTTTCCGCTCCCCATGCATCAAAAAACTTACAACGGGCTCGTAAAGTTTATTTAGTATTCCATGAATTCCTAATCAGTTTCATTTCATAATGATTCAGGAGCCGCCCGCTGCCTAGGCCCCCATGTCAAAAAATCGATAAAACCAACACAGTTTTCCTGATGGCGGCTGCAAAAGGATCTATTGTACGGAATTATGATTTATGCCCTGGCCTGAGCCGTGAGCAGCAGCCTCCACCCGCAGCTCAGGGCTGAGGTCTTCGCCAATAATGATTTATGCACCTTCTGCTGGCCCCACCCTAGATCCCTCCCTGCCCAGCTGGCCCCTGACACTGGGGGGAGGGAGCAGGGCACAGCTGGGAGGGAAGGAGGAAGGCCAGAGAGGGAGGCCCGCCGGCTGTCTGAGCTCCCCTGCATGGGCCCAGCATCCTCCTCTAGGTCCAGTCACCCCCAGGAAGGCCTGGGCAGAGAAGTGAGGTGTTTAGGGAGCCCCTCTAGGCCCAAGGAGCTACAGAGGGAACAGGACTGGGACAGGTGTGCATGAGTGGAGTGGGGGTAACCTGCCTCTCCAACTGGAACCCTCACTCCCTTCCAGCCTTCTTTTCTGACCTCGCAGATGAGCTCTTGGCCCCCACCTCAAACCATGCGGTCACCTCTGCCCTCACGCTGGCCCTGCCCCAGGGAAGCTGAGTGGGAAAGAGGTCCCAAGAGGCATGGAGGCAAAAGGCCCTCGTTGGACCTCATGGGATGCAGACACAGCAGGCTTCCAGGAATTCTGAGGCTGGAATGGAAGTTTGCAAGACTCCCAAAAGGGAGCAGGGGGTGGAGCTGAGTCTCTCCGGCCCCTTCTCTTCTCCATGAGGCAGCCTGGGGCTTGGTTTTCAGGACCTTCCACCCCCACCTGCACCTCCCATCCCCTTTCCTCCACTGGTGGGTGATTAATAGGTCTGAGAGACATGTTAATGGGATGAGCATTTGGGCCAACAATTGGTTTAATTAACAGCAACTAACCTAACCCAGAAAGGGAGATCTCAGGGTGACTTCATAGGGGAGAGAATGCCATCATGTGACAGGCAGCCACCGGGCCGCCAGCATGTGCGCCCTGCCCCCGGGCTATCAGCTGGATCTCTTGGCCTCCACATAATGTGTGGGGAAGGCGGAGATCTGACTCCCTTTGGAGGGCTGAGAGATTCAGGGGCTGGGTCCCTGCAGCGACTCTGTCCCAGGTCTGAGGTGGCACTTTAGCCTTAGACCCAAATTAGAATAAATGGGCTTCCTCCTCACACCTTCACTTGCTCTTTTATTCAATCACTCACCAAATATCCAGAAGACAACTCACAGCCACTCCATCCATATCTGGCCTGACGTTCCCCAGATGGAGAGTGGCAAAGCCAGGGTTCTAACCAAGGTTTTCTGGGCCTGGATACTAGGGCTGCCTGCCTGCCCTGCCCTGCTTCACCCAGACGGATCTCCCCACTCCTGGCCTGTGGCCCACTCTTCAGACCCAGTTGGAGGGTGGCTGCTCTCCCTCCATCCCCACTCTTAATCGCATGCACACAGCAGCATGAAAGAGTCCAGATTTGGGGGCCAGACCTGGATTCGAGTCCTAGTTTTTACCACTAACAGATGAGCAACCTTGGGCAATTCAATTAACCTTTCTCAGGCTAACTTTCCTCGAGTGTAAAATAGGGATAATCATTTCTGCCCTACAGATGCTGATGGTCAAAAGGGCAGGTACATCAAATGCCTGTCCCCTGGTGTATGCTTCCTGCCCTTCCCCCACTCCCTCAGGGCCTCTCAGCCTCACTCACTCCCCACAGAAAGGGGGCCTGGATAGGTCCCCCCTCCTCCCAGGATAATCAGGAAACCAAAACCCAGCCAGGACTTGGGCATCAGTGGGCTCCAGGCTGGGCCACTACTCTGAGCTGTGGCTGAAGGAGGTGAGCCCAGATCCATCTGGGCAAATCTGAGCCTTCGTTTCCCCATCTGTGAGACAAGGGCTGATTCCTTCGAGGCTGATGCCTGGCAGCCCACTGTCCTGGGCATCTGGGAACTAGCAGCTCCTCCCAGGTCTGGAGCCAGAGGGTGGGAGGGGCTGGGTGAGGAGTGAGAGCCCCTGGATCTGGGTGGGAGAAGAGGAGGGATCCTGGCCCCTTCCACCCCCAGTAGGGACCTGAGAGGAAACACCTGCTCCTCCCCCCCTCCCCCAAGGATGCAGCTTTGCCTGTCCTGCCAGGTCCTGATGTGCAGCTCAGGTCAGGCTGCCCCTGGGCTCCCGGGTCTCTTTCCTTCTCTCGTTGCTTCTGTCTCCCTGTCCTTGTGTCTCCAGGGAGTTTCCAATCCTTCTGCCTCTTCTCTGCTCCTTCCCTCCACCACCCACTTCACCCACTCACTCTCTAGGCAAGGGTGTTTCAAACTTGGCTGCACATTAGAATCACCCTGGGAATCTTTTTAAAATCCTGATTTCTGGGCCTCATTCTCCGGAAATTCTGTTTCTTTGTTATGGGGTGGGGCCACAACATTAGTAACAAAGAAACAGAATTTCCGGAGGATGAGGCCCAGAAATCAGAATTTTAAAAAGATTCCCAGGTGATTCTAATGTGCAGCCAAGGTTGAGAACCACTGCTCTAGGCAGAGGGATTCTAACGCCTCCCCACCCTGACTGGCAGTGCTAAAAGCCCTGAGATTCCCAGGGAACCACCTCTCTCCCCTGCTCCCCTCTCCACTGTCCCACCTTTGTCCCCTCAACTGTTCCATCATCCTGGGGCTCAGTGTCAGTCCCACTGGGAAGGTAGCAGACCCATGGCCGACCCAGGCCCAGAGCTGGACACACGCCTGCCCACCACAGCCTGGCTCCCACAGCTGAGGGCACTTGAAGGGCCAATGGATCTCAGTCCCCTTCTTCAGACGCCCACAAACACACACCAGCTCCTCAACCCCAAGGAGCCAGCTCGGCATGAACTTTGCTTCCTCCTTCCCCTCCCCCTCTTTCTTTCTCTGTCCCTGCACTCACCTCTCATTCCACCACGGGCCAGAGCCAGCCAGTCAGCCCAGTCTCAGCTGCTCCAACTCAGGCTCTCTGAGCATCAGCTGCTCCACCTGGCAATGAGAGTGTTCCTGTCAAAGGTAAGAACCAGGATTGGATAATGTACCAGGGGCTGTGACTCCTTTAACAATCCTCAGATGCCACTGCACAGAGCATGGCCCCCAGGACTGTTCCCCAGCAAGCACTCTTCCCACAGTGACCCCACAAGTTACAAAGCTCCCCAAACTGGCAGAGTCCCTGGAGATCAGAGGCTGGTTCAGGGACACAGAGGGTCACAAAGAGACTAGGACCAAAAAGCATCCATGTCCCACAGGATGAGGGGGAGCAAGGGGTCCAGGGCTAGGGAGAGATTTGGCCACCTGTCAGTGGAAGGGTGCTGCACAAGGTATTTAAACTCTGCTCATTTGTAGGGCCAACAATAACCCTGGGCTCCCAGGAGCACCCTGTGGATTCAACAGGAAGTGAGAGGATGGAAGGCATGAGAGATGGGGCTTTGGAAGCAGAAGTGGATTCTAATCACAGCCAAATGACTGTCTTCCCATGTGACCTTTGGCAAGTTTCCTAAGAACTTAAAGCTGCACTGTCCTCAGCTGCACAGTGTGGGTGACCATCACCCCTCTTGAGGGTAGCGTGGGTTACAGGTGTCATGTGGCATTTAGAACACAGAGCTGGCACCCAAGTGCTACTGGTAACTTTTGTGTCATGGGCACAGTGCCTGGCCAAAGGGAGGGGTTCAATAAGTGTTTTTTTCAATTTATTATTGGGGAGTGAGGACAAAGATTATTATGGGGGGCCCATAAGGGACCCCACGTGAAGAGGGCGGGGGTGAATTTGGTATGCTCATTTCCAGGCATCTACAACATTTCTAGCCATCGATGTCTCTCTGGCCCCAGAGCAGAGCAAGGACTTGGGTCCCATCTGGCAATTAAACTGAGACTCAAAGAGGTTTAGTGGATTTTTCCCCAAGATCTCACAGAAAGGATCTACCTGCCACTGAGCTCTACCACTCAGCACTACCCAGGCAGGACTCCAGACTCAGGAAGTCGCTGATGCCTCCAGCCTTCTAACAAGTCCTAACAGTCATCACCACGTACTGGTGATTTCAACGTGCCAGGCATTTGCCTAAACACTGTAAAGGGTTTATCTCATTCAATGCTTGAACCACCTATGATGCAGGTTTCCTTATGCTCTCCATTTTACAGGTAAGAAAACTGAGGCACAGGAAGTTAGGTGGCTTTTCTTTTATGTCCGCACAGCTGAAGGTCAGATTTCATTATACCAAGAGCCATTACAACTAAAGTCCCAGTGCTACCAAAATATTACCAAAACCAGGCCAGGAGGCAGCCAGACAGCTCAAATAGTGCCTCCTCAAAGGATTGGGTAGAATGGTGAGCTGCGTGTCCCCATTTCACAAATGGGGAAACTGAGGCTCTAAGAGGGCTTCCAGAGAGGAAGGGGTGAGTCATCTACATGGGTCTGGCCATGAAACCTCCAAGGCTCTTCCCATCCCTAGCCCTTCCTGAGCCAGGCCCTGACACAGGTACCTGGGGCAGACGCACTGACTCACTCTGAGAGGGACACACACAAGGGGGTACTGATATTTATGCATCCTGGCAAATGCACGTGGCACGGTGCCACCCCCCATCCACATGCACACGGCATACACTCAGCCACACATGCACACATTCTCTCACAAACTCAACACCGAATGCACACTGGTGTCACCTAGGGAGCTTTTAATCACACCTGTGTCCTGCCCCACCCCTAGGGATGCTGATGGAATGAATGTATATTAGTCATCATTGCTGCATAACAAATTACCCCCCCAAAATGCAGCACCTAAAAACTACATTTCTTCTCTCATGTGGTTTCTGAGGGTCAGGAATCTAAGAGCAGCTGGCTGGGAGGCCCTGACTCAGGATCTCTTATGAGGATGTAGTTCAGATGACCGCCAGGGCTGCAGTCATCCAAAGGC
Source organism: Myotis lucifugus (assembly GCF_000147115.1). NCBI lineage: Eukaryota > Metazoa > Chordata > Mammalia > Chiroptera > Vespertilionidae > Myotis > Myotis lucifugus. The sequence goes on along the minus strand of NW_005871147.1, from coordinate 3,804,365 downwards.
TTGACTGGGGCTGGAGGATCCGCTCCCGGGATGACTCGGGTGGCAGGATTTCTCGGCAGAAGGCTTCAGTGCCTTGCCACATGGGCCTCCCCCAAGAGCTGCTTGAGTGTCCTCGTGGCATGGCAACTGGGTGAGTGATCAAAAAGAGTGCAAAGAAGAAACCTAGTGCCTTTTACGCCCTAACCTCCTAAATCACACACTGTCACTTCTTTTTTGTTTGTTTGTAAGAAGAGCCCACCTTCTAGGGGAAGGGAAATTGATTCCATCTTCAGAAGGGAGAAGTATCAACGGATTTGTGGATATATTTTAAAACCACCACTGTGTATGAAGTGGAGCCAGGGCACTGGGAATGTAAACACTCCCCAGATGACTCCAAGTCAGGCTGAGACCCACTGGGATGCAAAGTCACCGACTGGAGGGGGTGGAGGAGGGATACTCTGTTGGGCCTGGCTTCAGGGTTGAGTCAGTCTGCAAGTCCCCCTTCCCCAGGGAAGCCCAAATCTGTAGCCTCAGCCCAGGCCTTGGATCCCAGTTCCCACCCCTCTCTGGTCTCCCCCAGAGGCCTTCTCAAAGACCCTCACCCATAGACTCCAGGCCAGGCCCCCAGCCCAGCACCACCCCTGCACCACCCTGCTCCTAGGTCTGGATTGAGGGCTGTGCATGTGTGTTGGTTTGGGGGAACATGTGTGTGCGCATGTGTATGTGCATGTGCCCACAAGGCTTGTCTGCTCACAGACCAGGGCTTCCTGACAGGAGGACCTCAATCTGTCTTCTCTCCCTCCTGTCTGTCTTCCTTCCTTTCTTTCACTTTCTCTCTTCTCTTCCCTCTCCTTTCTTTTCTTGCTCTTGACTCTTACCTCCTCCCTGTCTCTCTTGAGTCTCTCTCTCCCTCTTACTTGTCAGGAGGCCTAACGGATCCTTTAAATATTTGGATGGAGCAACAAGTACAGAGCAGCCCAGAGCGGAAGGGGAGTGGCCCTGGACTTCCCTGCCAACCTCCAGAAAGCCCAGCCCCAGCCATGCTACATTCCTACATCATCGACTCCCATTCAAGGGGGCTGAAGGGTGGTAGGTGGGAGCCAGGAAAGAGCCAACTCCGGGGCCATGTCCATTGCCCAACTCCTCTGTTTCTCTCTCCCAGCCAATTGCCCCACTGCCATAGGCCTGACCAGCCGGCCTCCAGAACCCTCCTTCCTCTCCATATTCTCTCTCTGTGTTTCTCAGTCTTTCTGTCTCCAGCTCCCCCTCTCCCTCCCGGTTTCTCTGGCTTTTTCTTGGAGAGAAGCAGGCCTGGCCACAGCTCCGAAGGCTGTGGAAATGAGAGTGCTGCACCTCACGAGGAGCGCAGTTCTGCCCTAGTAATGAGGAGGAAAGAGAACTCTTCCAGGGAATTAATGAGACCACCAAGAACAAAAGAGGCGACCAGCAGAGGCCAGAGAGGCGGGGCCCAGCTAAGCCGTCCCGCAGAACCGCAATAATAGAGTGAGGAAAAATGGAGTAGAGATCCCTGTGGTAAAAACTATTAGAGGAGGCGAATTATAAAACTATTAACCAGAATGTAACTCCCAATTAAAAGATGATTTAACACTGGAACCTGATGGATGAATTTTGATTAAATGGAGAACTATTAGGAGCCCAGGGATAAGGCTGCTCCTGCCAGTTCTAAAAGTTAAAAGGCAGTTTGATATAAAAATTTATAAATTAAGGTTAATTACTTTAAATAACATGGCTGGAAGCAATGAAAGGAAATTTGTCAGAATCTCCAGAGTTTGGGGGCAAGATGGATACAGATGTTCGGCTGGCCCCAGGGAATCCAGGGGTCAGGGCAGGGGCAGCCGAGGCCAGCAAGAGGGCAGGTGAGGTCAACCAAGCCCACCGAGAAGTGAGGGGCTGGCCGAGGCACCAAGCGGGGATGCCTGCGTTGCCCTCCACCCTGAGGCCGCACCAAGAGACCTTGGTTCTGGAAGACGGGCAGGAGGAGACCTCAGGGCCCCAAGCCCAGCCTGGGGAGCTAGGCTAATGGAGAAGGCATGGCCCCGGCCTGGTGAACCCTCCTTCTGTTGGAGGGGACATAGCAGGGATTTCCAGTCTGTGACCCACTGTTTACTGAGCACTCAGCAGGGGGACAACTCACACCACCTTGGTCCTGTCCCAGCTGAAGGGGTCACCCACATCCCCATGCCTGACCTGCCAGCCCTGCTCTGCACCCTCCACCCCATGGCACGACAGGGCCCCACAAGGAGAGACTGCAGGGTCCGGGCTGCTCATCACCAATGCCCCAGGGTGGGGGGCCATAGCCACCCAGCAGGGCCACCCCCTGCCCAGGATCTGGGTCTTTCCTGAGCTGAAAGCCATGCTTCCAGGAGGCCCAGGCATTGCCCATACCCAGGGTGGTCAGAACCCTTTACCTCCAGGCAGACCCCTCAATGCTCTGCCCTGGGAAACTCATCCCCTCTCCAGCCCTCACCCTTGACAGCAGGATGTCCCCAGCATGTCAAGGGGACAGCCCTGTGATTGGCCCTGTCCTTGAGAGGACAGGACCATGGCGAAGGGTGTCCACTCCAGAGGACAGTACTGGGCTTGCAGCCACAGCCACACTGTGAAAGGCGGTGGCCCAGGAGACATTAACATAGGCTGGCCCGATGGTTGGGAGTATAGGCACTCCAGCCACACTCGGGTTCAAGCTCTGGCTCCAACACTTACCAACCTACATCTGTAGGATTTACCTCTCTGGGCTGACTTCCTCGTCTATGAAATGAAGATAACAATCCCTCCCTGCAGGATTGCCAGGAGGACAAAGGTGGAGCCCTAATGCTTAGTAGGTGCTCAATAAATGGTAAAAATTCTCAACTCATGTCTGTAAGTCTCGCCTCCTAAGAAACGAAGTCACCGGGCAGATCGCTGAGGTTCCTAGCACAGGTGCACAGGAAAAACTTTGCCGGCAAAAGGTAAAAATACCTTATTTTATCTTCCAAACACCCTTTAAAGTCAGTCGTGTCAATCCCATCTCACAGAAAAGGAAACTAAGGCACAGAGAGGTTTAGTCACAAGCCTGGTCCCCAAGCTGGCAGTGGGCAGTCAGATCTTTCAGCTCCTGACCCCAACCTCGCACTGCCCCCAGGGCCCTGCGCTGAAGACTTTTTCATTAGCCTTTGCTGCGCCTTTATAAACCTCAAGTAAACCATTTGGAAGCAGAACCAGTGGGAAAGGAAGGAGGGAGTGAGGGGGTAGAGGAAGGAGTGGGGGGAGAAGGGAAGAAAGGAAGGAAGGAGGAAAAAGGAAAGGGAAAGGCGAGTATATTCTTTAACAAACCCCTGTGGGTCAGAAGTCAGGAGAGTTTCACTGGTAACGGAGGATGCACCAGGGAGATTCTGCTTCGGAAATGGGTGCTGCTTACACAAGTGGTTCTACTTTGTAAAATGTGTCACTCTCTGCAATGATTTGTAGTCTTTATGTAAAAAATTATTACAATAAACAATTTTAAAATAAATATAATGATCAATGAAGTTTGTTATATAAGTTATACCTCAATAAAACTGTTTAAAAAAATAAATACAGTGCACCAAAGAGAGTCTTGCCTTTGCTTTGCACAGTGTATAATATGAACCACGTATTGTAAGACTGAGAGATGCAGACTAGCCCGTGGTGAGCTCTGGGGTGAGTCCTTCTGGGACGGCTTCTCAGAAGAAGGGTGTTCTGTGGAGGTGAGGTGTGGAAGAGGGGCAGGAGACACAGGGTCCCCGTCTCACCACACACCCTGGCCACATCACCTCCCCTCTCCAAGCCTCTCTCATCTTCCTCAGGAACAAGGTCAGTAATCTGGTTGTCCCAGCCCCTCCCTCTGCACATCTCCCAGAATCTCCCACCACCACCACCATTCCCTCCCATTTCAGACTTCACAGGAGGACTTCCCCAAGCTAAAGAACCACTGTCATCAGGGCTCTGCTGGCTACGGAGGCCTGGGTTTGGGCCACCTTTGACCCTGTGGGCAGAACTAAACTGATACAATCATTTTCTAGCCTAATGAGCCCCCTACATCTCCTACAACAAGAAGCACCCTAAGATATAGTTCTGGAGTTAAAGGTCAAGGGTTAAAGGTCTAAGTTAGGATCAGATTCACCGTTTTCCTTTTCTTCTTCTCTCTCCACTCAATGTTCCTAAATTCTCTAAAACTTCATTTCCTCATCAGTAAGATGGGATTCCTAGCTCCAACCTTGCAATGTTACTGTAAGAACTAGAAACAAGGTGGGTGAAGGAAGCTCCCGGCCCCAGGGTAGGGGGCCCCCAATGACAGCATTACCCATCTAACTCTGGGCCACCCCGTGGCCCATCTCCACAGTGGCTGCATTCGGAGAAAACAGTCCATTGCCCAAACACATGAAAATGCAGTTCCGGTCCTTAGCAAGCATCCCAAAGGGCACTTGCATTCCTAAGACAGAGTAACACTTCCTAGAGGTCTCTTTGTCCAACTGCACTCCCTCCCACAGCTCAGCCACAGTGCCTCAGTCTCCCCTCACCTCCCGCCACACCCAGTCCCTGCAGGTGCCTGGCTCCCCTTGCTCTCCCTCCTGCCTTTTATCCTCTTCTATCCTTTTCGCCCAGGTGGGACACTCTGCCTTCTCTGAAGGAAATTAATCTGAGATTTCTAGGCTTCCTTCAATTTTCCAAGCCAGAGCAACTGAGACCCAAAGAGGACCGAACACAGGTAAAGCCTGGGGATCCTTGGGTACAAACTTTTTTAAGTCCTGCACTAGGCAGTTGTTATTATCAGGTATGTCAACACATGATTATTGCCATCCACAGCTTACTCCTCCAGGAGCTTAGAGTCAAACTGAGGAAATAACCTGAAAGAGGCAACCTGAGAATCTAAGCTGCACAGAACAGACATGCTATTATGGACTGAATGGTTGTGTCCCCTCGAAATTCAGATGGTGAAGCCCTAACCCCAATCACAATGTGATGGTATTTGGAGGTGGGGCTTTTGGGGGGTAATTAGGTTTAATGAGGCCACGATGGGATTAGTGCCAATGTCACCATCTGCAGGCCAGGAATCAGGACCTCACTAGGGAACCAAATCAGCCAGGGTCTACCTGGGACTTTCCAGAACTGTAAGAAGAAAATGCCTGTTCTTTAAACCACCCAGTCTATGGTATTTTCTTACGTCAGCTTGAGCTAACTAAGATATATGCCTTCTGGAAGGAGTGGTCAGGGAAGGTGTTCCAGAGCGGGAAAGACTTGAGCTGAATACACACACACACACACACACACACACACACACACGGATGAGTGGGCCTTTGACTAAGGGATGAGCAGGGGCCTTTCTTGAGGGCACAGGGGCAGATAAGAAAGGGCACCAAGAACTGACCAATCTGGAACAGGAGAAGTTGATAGAGGCAAGACCAGAAAGTCAGGCTGGGATCTGATCATATTGGGAGCAGGCTGGGGGTCTTGGTTTACTCCCTGTGTCATGGGGAGCCACGGAAGGTTTTGAAGCATAAGAATGAAGCAATCAAATCTAAGTTATAGGACGCTAACTGGTGGCCAGGGGAGGAAGGTGGGGGAAGGGGATCTGGGGTGGGGATCAGGTAAGAGGCTGCAGAGGTCCAGGCGAGGGGTACTAAAGGCCTCCGAGGGCAGAAGCCATGGGGCTGGAAGTGAAGGGCTGGACTCGAGTGTTGGTGGTGACCACACAAGAGCAGAGGAGGAAAAGGGAAGGGGGAGGCCTGGCTCAGTGACAGCTGCATCCCCAGCCTGGCCCTCATACTTTGCCTGGCAACACTCCACCTCAGTTCATCTCAGTGGCCCCACTTCTTTCCCAACCTTGACCCTCCATCCTTCTCTTTGGGGACCCTAGACACTAATCTGTGACATCTCTCCTCACCAAAACTCACTGAACTCACAGGTAAATCAAGTCTGTTTACAAGAGTTCAGGGGGAAGAGTGTGGGCTTTGGAGTCAGACTGCCTTTATCTGGATCCTGACTCTGCCACCTACTAGTTGTGTGACCTTGGGCAAGTTAATTAACTTCCCAGACCCTCAGTTACCACATCTGATAAATGGGGGTGCTGATGGTACTTACTTTATAGGACTAGTCTAAGGACCAAAGGAGTTAATAACATGCAAAAGGTTTAGCACAATGCTAGGCACACAGTAAATACTCGATAAATGTTGACTCATTTTTATATAACAGGTCCTGTGCCAGACACTTATACATATAAGCAGGGATCCCTGCTTTCACAGAACTAACAGGATATGCAAATAAATAAATGCCTTTTAGTTTGGAGAAAAGACAAAATAAGTAGAAGATACCACCCATCCTCAGGGCACCTCTAGTCTGGAGGGAGGTACATAAGGGGCTCAGTCCCTTTTTAAAAGCTTAGAGTCTGAGAGAGGAGACATAATCATCCCAAGGCCTTCCAGTCTATTGGAAGGTATATCAAGGTCTCTCCTCAGGGGCTGCCCCTTCCTATTTGACCACCTGGAAAACTCCTAGTTTTCTCCAAACATCACCTCCTCTGAGAAGCCTTCCTTGATCCTCACCAGACACCAGGAGGCTCCCATCCTGTCCCCAGAGTACTTTGCTCCCTCCTCCATCAGAGCACTTCATACTCTGCACTGACGGAGATTGTGTGTCAATGTGTGTGTGTGTGTGTGTGTGTGTGTGTGTGCTCACACACATGTAAGCCTGCTCACATGTGCACACTTGGGTGTCTGTCTCCAGGTGTCCTGTCCCTGGACCACAAACCCCCATATTTGTGAAGGTGGAGACCAGGGCTGCCTCTGTGGTAAGAGTCCTGGCCCACTTCAGGCACTGAACAAGGATGTGATGGCTAAGTGATTGAACGGATGGATGGATTAGCTGATGATGACAGAGACAATCTGGAAATACTGGTCTGTTAGGGAAGACGGACACTAGGGCAAGCCATGTCTCTTTGACACAGAAATAAGATGAAAATAACACCCCCAGGGCCTCTGAGAAGGTCCAGGGCTCCAAGGGCAATGGGGTGCACCGCGGCTTGCCCCATCCACACATGCCAGCCTGACCTCTGTTACCCACTCTAGATAGCAGCAGCAATGCTCTCCATCCTAGGACTGGCTACCTTCCCCACCTGGGCAGCATGCCCTGGAAAAGTCACCAGGAATATAACATAAATCCATCATCAAATGAAAAATAGGCAGAAAATCACAAGAGTGTCCCAAAGCCTCTAGAAATAGAGCGCCCCCTCTCCGCCCATCCTCTGGCTGGTTCACAGAACCAATAGCAAAGTAGGTGTTCAAAATGACTCAAACACATAAAGGTCTGAGGGCCCAGAGGATGGAGAGCTGGCTGGGCTCCCTTCCTCCTAAAGAAGCTTCTCCCAAGAACCCCGAGGGCAGCGCAATCTTGGACAAGACATCTGGCCTCCGTGAGCCTCGGCTTCCTCATCTAGAAAATGGGTATGACCACAAATAGGCTAAGAGCTGCAATAAGAATACATATGAGCTTGCATTTGGAAGAGCTTTGTGAAGGATAAAGGGCAGCACAAACAAGAGGCTTAGACCCTTCAAATTGTTTTCATTTATTGTTAATTAGCCTAGAAGAACAGGGACTCAAGCCAGTGACCCTGAGACCAGTGCTGTGGCCCCCAAGGGGTCCCTGGCATCTGCTCTGAGCTGGTTTTTCTAAAACAAGGTCCAACCAAGGCATGAAATAACTGGGAAGAGGAGAAGGGAAGAAAGGGTATGTGTGTGCATACGTGTGTGCATGCATGTGTATGTGGGTGTGTGTCTGCGTTAGTGTGTGTGCATGAGTGTGTGTATCTATCTGCCCCAGGTAGGGAGAGGAGGGGATGAAGGGAATAAAGGGAGAATTGAGAAGAAAAGAAGAAAAGCAGAATAGCACAGGGAGAGGAGAACTGAGGTATTTGGTTACATGATCTAAATTCTAATCAAACATCATTTAAAGCATGTTTTATTTCAGCCTCGGGAGAGCCAGTCCCTCCTGGCTGCTCACCATGGCAACGGGCCGCTCATTTCAGAAGTGTCATGCCACATTATCGTCCTGCCGCCTCACACGCTCTCGCCGCCTGACAACTTCGCTCTGCCCCTTGCGACAACCATCCCTGCTCCGCTGGTTTATTTTTGGTGTCGGCCAGCCCCCCTTCCCTGCCCCCTCCCCATCATCAGTGGATTGAAAGACAACCCAGGCCCTCCAGCCCGTGAGCACCGCAGTCTGTTTGGTGATAAGAGATAATTTGAGGAGATATTTGCTTACATGTGTATGAACAATTTACTGCATTAAGACAATTCTGCCTGGTGCATGGGGAAAGGGAGGGGGTGGCCTTTGCTCAAGCTGACAACACCCCAGGAAATGGGAGGGAGGGGACACCCCTCACTTCTCAAGTCTCCAAACAGGGGGCCCTATGAGATTCTCATCTGGCTGCCTTCTGCAGCGTCATCTGGAGACAGTAGGCCTACTACTGATTTGCTGTGTGACCTTGGGCCAGTCATTCCCCTTCTCTGTGCCTCCCTTTCCTTATCTATCAAAAGATGGTGTTGGACCAGCTGGAATCTGGGGTCCCTGCAAAGTGTGGCACTGTGGGGAAGCAGAGGGTTTGGACCCAGAAAGAGGACAGATCTCTGGTCTTACCAGCAGTGTGAAGATAGATGAAGGCAGAAAAAAGGTCAGCCTGACAAAGCCTACATTTGACCGTGTGAATATCCCAGTTTCCCTCTCTGGTGGAGGCTGGAAAAATCTCAGCCCTAGGATCAGATCCTGGCCTGGGAAGGGCTTTTCTGGGACATCCTTCCCTGCACTCCACCTGGCCTCCTTCACAGGACAAGAGACATCTCTGAAGCCACCCACCTCTTCTCTACTATGTTCACATGCCACACACATGCCCCCAAGGAATGTCTCTACTTGGTTTTTTTGGCCACTCTGGGAGTGCTTCAGACCATCAAAGCTGATCTCCCTCCCACCCCAGGCCCCATTCAAGGCACCTCAGAATCCACAGCCTCACAGGTCACAGCCCACAGAGTGACCCTCTCCTGTTTACCTAGGGTTGAGAGTAACCCTCAACCAGGAGCCCACAGAGTAGCTGAGAACTGAGACCTCCACTTACCTCACCCAACTACCCTCTGCCCCAACCCAGACTCCTTAGGAGAGCTGGCCCAGGGAAAACCACACTAGGAAGGTGAGTGCCAGCCTTCTTTCCCAGAGAGCTCTGGGTGGGCTCTCCTAGGCCTCAGCAGTACCCCCTGCCCAGGACACAGACAGTGCGTAGCGAGGCGGCGGGCTACAGAGAGCAGAATCTCTTTAAGGTCGATGGAACTCAGGTCCAATCCCCAGCTCACCACCTGTCAAGAACAGAGTCTTAGATCAGGGGGCCTAGCCTCAGTGCTCTTATCTCTAAAGTGGGGATAACAACACATACTTCACAGGATTGCTGGCATGCTAAAAGCACACCTAACACATAGTAGGTCCCCAATAAATGGCAGCTATTATGAATAAAAACGACCAAAGCTGCCCCAAGTGGAGCCATGGAGCCATTTCCCTTCCACCCCTGCGTAGACTGGGGGCGCTGAGTCCTCCCCCACCAGCTAGGACTCACTCCCTGGGCTGCTCTTCCCCCACCTCCTCCCTACTCTGCCTCTCTCTACAGCCTTGCCCAAGCCTGGAGAGTGATGGGCTGGGGTGACCCTACCCTGTTATGACTCTACTCAAGCACTGCACACATGGCCCAGCCTGGCCCTCTTTGTTTTTCCCTCTCTTCCTCAGCAAAATAACAAAATAAATCAAATAACTCATCTCAACAATCCATTCACCGTGTGTGACTCAGAACTGGGGGGTTGGGGGCGAGGATAGGGGGCTGAAGGGACTCAGCACTGTGGGGTCTCAGGAAGGAATCTTTGGCCCAAAAGGAGGAAGGGGTAGAGTGGTCAACATGAAGGGTTACCTAATCACACCCATGTGTCTGTATTTTTTCAATATGAAGAGCGTGTATTGTTTTGATTATTTGTATAACCACACACCAAAGCAGTGGGGGCAAAGGGGGCTCAACACAAGCTGGGGAGTCATAGACACTCCCCGCCTCGTGGCCTCCGGCAGGTCAGTTAACCTCCTGAGCCTCAGTGTCCACACCTGCGCTGTGGGCTCAGGGCAGGCGCTGCCTCAGGGCCCCTGTGAGGAGCTACGGAGATGGAGGTGTGAGCCTCCCGAAGCCCGTTTGGGAGGAGGTCAGGGCGGGCGCCATCCTTGGCGGCTCCTCGGAAAAGGAGGGGCTGCGCTAGGGCCCCTCCTCTCGCACCAGGCCCCGGGCTGGGCGCCGCCTCCCGGCTGCGGGGATTCAGGGCCTGGGCCGGTCTGGGGAGGCGAGCCCCCCACCCCCAGCCGGCGGGGCCTGGGGGGAAGGGAAGGGGCCGGCGCCTCCGGCTCACCTTCTGACGGTGAAATGTGGCCATTTACCTTCACGCTCCAGTGCCAGCACCTAAATCACTGTCTCCGCGCCCGCGCTCAAGGTTGCTCGGAGCCGCCGCCAACAAAGCCGCCCCGGCTGCTGCTGCCTGGGACCCCGCGGCCCCCACCCTGAGGACCCCAGGAAGGGCCTCGCTGCCCCCTCCGCCTTTCTCTTCCCTTCCGTTCCTCTCCCGTCCTTTTTCCTTCTTTCTCACCTTTTTCTTTTTTATGGGGTGGGTCTCAAGGACCTATCTCAGGGACCAGGTGGCCACGGGGTCCCCGCCCAAATCACCGAGAGCCTAGAGTTTAGTTTTCTGTCCCAGAATGAGGTCGCTTGGGGCCCTCTGCCCAGCTGCGTGCCTGGTGTGCGCGGCCCATGAACAGTTTTTAATCCAGTAACTGCCTGTGACTATCACTCGCAATGCGCAGAGCGTGTGTGTGTGGTAGGAGTGCTCAGGTAAACATTGAGCCCATCTCTGTGACTCAGGCTGCATTAGCCCTGCTCCCTTCTTTCACCTCCTTTTCCTTCCCTGATCCTCCTCGTTCCTTTCCCTCAGGGACCTCCACTTGACACCAACCGGAGGGGAAGAAGGAGAGAAAAGGGGGGGATACAGGAGAGACCCCAGGTTCTGGCACACAAAGCACAGGAGCCTCTTTGTAAAAAGGACCAGGGCGGGGGGGGGGGGGGGGGGCTGTTGGTGCAGAGAACCAGCCCATGAGGAACAGGTCTCCATCCTCACCCTGGCCTGAGCACCTGCCCATTGTGGGAGGAGTCAGCCAAGGGGAATGAGGACAGCATCAGCCTAGGAAGGGAGAGGAAGGCATCAACACACACACACACACACACACACACACACACACACACACACACACACTGCTTGGGCCCCTCCCCAATCTGGCCCTGCGGTGCTGGACTTGCCATGGGCCCGAGTCCTGCCTCCTCCTCCGAGCACACTATCTGCAGGGTCCATTCACTCTGCCTGGCATCTCATTCATTTGCACCTTATTTCTGTTTTTCTCTGTGTGGATTGGTGGGATTGGTGTCTCTCTTCCATCTGACAGGCTGATCCAGGACACAAACTGTTTTCCTCATCAGACTAGAGAGCCCCCCTGGGTAGAGGTTGTATTCCTCCCATCAGACTGGGGGCTCCCCAGAATAAGGGCTGTGTCCCCCATGTGCCTGGGAGCTTCCCCTTGGCAGAAGATCTGTCCCCCCCCCATCAGACTGGGGGATCCCCAGAAGAGGGGCTTCTATCTTCCCCAAGAAACTGAGGACTCTGCCAGGTCAAGAGCTGTGTTTCTCCCCTCCTGACCAGCAGCCCTGCCTGGACCGTGTTTGACCACAGCTGATCCAGTGTCCAAAGCTCAGAGTCCTGCCCCACCCTCAGGTACTATGGTTCTCGGAGCCCTTGGGCCTGGGTGCAAATCCAGCACCATCGAGCTTTAGCTTGGTGACCTTGAACAAGACACATGACGCATGGGGAGAATACTGCCACTACTAGGGGTGTTGTCAGGCTCCAAGGAGCCAGCATATGGTGAAAGGGCCTGGCATATAGCAGGTGTTCAATAAATGCTGTCTCATTCCACTCCCTTCATCAGTCTGAGACGTTCAAAGCCCGATCTGCCAGCTCAGGCTGAGAAGACAGAGGGGAACCAGAGTTGTAAAGGAGCACCCACAAAATACGCACGCAGACACCCTCCCACCAAGTAACTGGGTAGTGGCCTCCTTCGTTAGGGGATGGGGCGGTGGCAAGGAGTTAAATGTATTAAGCAATTTACAATTAATATAGAAGTCATTCCAGAGATAGCTACTAGAAAGAGTACAACAGGGCAATTAACCCACTAATACACTAGGCTATTACATCGCTATGTCTCTTATTTTAGCCCGAGGTGATTTGAAACGCATTGGATTAGAGGATATTACAGGAGATAGCATGAAAAATAGCTTAATGTAATGAGCCATCCCGTGATGTCTGCTATTAAAGATGATTTGCAGTTGAAAACTACAACATACAGTAGTTCAGCTATTTGAGGACCGAGGGGGTGGGGGCTGGGGTGGTGCTGTTAACCCTTCCCTCCTTCCAGCTGCCCCGACCCCCACCAGGCCCTCTGCTACCTTCATGCCAAGATTATCAAGTGCATCTTATTAGACGACAATGGCTTCATTGGGAGATTAGAGATTGGGGCCTGAGGTTGATAAAGAACCAATAATCTGCTAATAACCTTTAAAAAATAGCTTCCCCCAGGGAGCTGTACTAATGGGCTGATGCTCGGGAGGGAGGTTGATTGGCAACTGGGCAGCTAATGTAGAAAAGGGTGTGGGATTAGGATGGGGGCGGGGGAGGTCAACATGCCCCCACCCCTGGCTCCCCTGAGTAAGAAGTCAGGAAGGTGTGTGGGTTATGGACTGCTGCTTACGGGGTATGCCTAGGTATATGTGTGGGAATAATTACAATACACAAATCTGACTTTATTCTATTTAGCTGATCTTTGTATGGTGCATCCCAGCTTTTAAAGGGCATTTCTCATGCATTAGTTCTCTGGACTTTACAGGCAGGAATATAATACCTGCCTTCAGTGCACAATAAGCATCTGACCCAGAGAAAGCAAGTAACTTACCCAAGGTTAACGCAGCCAGTTAGTTATGTAATGAAGCAGGAATCAAAGAGAGGTTTTCTGATTTCAAAGCCTATGCTTAAAGCTGTGCAACTCCAACTTACAATTGTGCTCTACCTAAGAAACCGCTTCCTACCCCAAGGTCGCAAAGATCTTACGCTTCTTCTGGAAGTTGTATTGTTTTTACGTCTTACATTTAGGTCTGTGATCCATTTTGAGTTACCTTCTGTGTATGGTGTGAGGTAAGGGTCAATGCCGATACTTTTTCGACAATGGCTTCATTGGGGGATTGGAGATGGGGGCCTGAGGTTGATAAAGAACCAACAATCTGCTAATAACTTCTTCAGGTGGACTATGAGTGCATTTGCACACTCGTGTGTAAGTACATGTATATGGAGAAGAGTACACATACGTGTGCTGGCTGCTGTGCAGAAAAAGTGGCCTAATCTAGGGGCACATACAAAGAGGCCATCTAAGGCAGATTCACATAGAGACACACTGAAGGTCAAGAACAGGCATGAGCAATGGGCGTGAGGAGGGAGCGAGTACCTGGGGTGGGTGTGTGAATGCAGGCTGGTTTTGGTGAGTGTACGTGTCACATGAGTAGGTGCTGGCATGTGTCTCTGTCTATTGCTGTACATGTGTTGGTATATGTGTGTGCATGTTGGGTGTGTCCCTGGGCATGCGTCATACTATGTGTATGTTCTCAGCTTGGGTGTCACTGGGCATATATGTGTGTGATCAGTCATTCATTGTTGTGTACATGTCACTGTGTGTGTGTCAGGTTGTTATCTGGTACTGGGTGTTTGTGTCTGCATCTGTGTGCACGTGTGTTGGTGTGTCTGTGTGTGTGTGTGTCACTGTGCCCATGTGTTGCTGTGTCTGTGTCTGCCCTGGTGCTGCCACCTCTAACAGCTGCAGAGCCAGCCAGGGACAGCCCAGCGCCCCCCTCGCTGCTGTCTTTTATCATCATTTTGCCACGAAAGGGAGCCCAGGAGGACGGTGATAAATAAGGGCCACTTAAAATACAAGACGACCACTCTGACTTTGGGGAATATTTCTTCTGTGGAGCAGCTGGTGCCGCCTCTGTCCTTGTGGAAAGGGGCCCCAGGGGCTGCCAGCCCCTGCCCAGCTTCCTCAGACTCCCCTGCTCCCACCCTACCAGCTTGGGACTTGGAGGCCTTAGGAGGCCTCGGGAGGGGGGCCCACCGGAGGCCATTGCAGGCAGGGCAAGGGTGGCCCTCAGTCTGCTTTTCTCGGGTGCTCTGTGGAAGATGGGTTATCATGGGGAAGAGGTGATGGACCAGGAAGAGGCTAAGAGGACACTGGAAGATACAGGGCCTCAGCCTTGTGGAGTTCCCCTGCTAATTCATTCCCTCCTAAATTCAGGTGAGGGAATGAATGGTTGGGGGGCTCCAGAGAGCTGAGATACACAGAGAGACACAGATGAACACACATAATCCGGTCACACAATTTTGAGCACCTACTGTGTGGCATGCCCTAAGACAGCGATTTTCATATCATGGCACACAAACTAATTATGAAAATTCTGTGGCACACAAAAAAATGTATTTTTTGCCTATCTGACAAAAAATAGGTATCATTTTGATTCATTCACACTGGCTAGCTATTGTATTATTTTTTTATTTGACAATCTAAGGGAAAAGAGGTCAGTGTCCCCGGCTAAATAGTCAGGTATTTCACATTTTAAAAGTTCTTG
>NW_005871147.1:3787684-3788952 GCF_000147115.1 Myotis lucifugus | reverse complement strand
GGGGCAAGCAAGAAGCTAAAAGTCCAGCCCTTCACTCTACTGACACAGAGCCATGCCTTGGTCTGAGGGCTGTGTCCACCAGAGGAAGGATGCCCTTTCTCATTCACAGAAGAGCCCTCAAAGCAGCTACGCCCTGCACCCACAGTGCTAGGTCTTCCGGGAGGGGCCTCCTTGTCCAAATTCTCACAGAAGCACAGAAGCTAGCCAGGTCCTGAGGGAGGGTCCCACTATGCCCCGTGAGACATTACATTATTTCCTTAAAAAAAAAAAAAGAAAGGAAGGAAGGAAAGGAAAGGATGTAGAAATTGAGACAGAGAAGAAAGAAGAGACAGAGAAAGAGGGAAGGTAGGAAAGGGGAAGAGAAAGGAGAGGAAGAAGGGAGAGGAGGAGTCCAAGGAGCGGGGATCAAACACAGAGGCTTTTCTAATCAAAGTGCTTATCACTGTCACTCTGCCCCTTGAGGTGCCAGGACTGATCTGGGTGTGCCAGCATCCCACCATATTTGGGGGTGGGGTGAATAGGGAATAGCAGGTGGCACTTTCTCTCTCTCTCTCTCTCTCTCTCTCTCTCTCTCTCTCTCTCTCTCTCTCACACACACACACACACACACACACACACATAAATACGCGCTTCCACTCCCATACGCCTCCCATGCCCTCCTTGTCTCCCTCTCAGTCCTTCCCAGGTGGCCAGAAACCTGTCCTGCCTCATTTCCTTCTCCTAGAACTAGTGATGGGAGCTGGGGGAGAGGTGAGGGAGGCCCACCTGAGCTGGCTCTTTCTCCTTCAATTTCCCTCTCAGCCATCAGCCATGGTGCACCGACACCCTCATCTTCCAGGACCCCCACCCAATACACACACAGCCGTGTCACCCCCATCAGGGGCTGTCCCTGGAAGGAACAAGGGTAGGGCAGAGCTGGCCTTCTTTCTCATCTACAGCTTTTGATCCCCAAGCCCCCTAGATGGGGGCCCAACAGCCCACCCACAGCCTCTCCCCTTGAGCTCCAGCTCCCAGAGGGCCTCCCCGACATTGTCCACATCCCTGGAACACCTTTGCGGCTTGTCCACCTTGAGGAAAGGAAAGTGGAGGAGCACTAACCTTGATGGAGCACCTACTGGGTGCCAGGGACTGTATAACTTGATGCCCACAAGAATACTTAGAGGTGAGTTTTAACTCAGAATCTCTACTCTACGATGCGGAGAGCTCAAACCATAGACAGAAAGCCTCACAGCTTGTTTTCTGTACTTTGGAAACCATGGCAAGGTCTC
>NW_005871147.1:3749053-3786181 GCF_000147115.1 Myotis lucifugus | reverse complement strand
TGCTCTCCCCTGTTCTCTCCCCCCACCACTGAAGGTGTTTAATTTGGGGGAATATAAAGAAGATGCTATATAAATCTGCCTAGGACACTGATACAGATGCCTGTCCCCAAACTTTATTTTATACTTCCATTTCTGGCTTTGTCAAGGGAAACTGAGTCAAGAGCCTCACCCTAAGGGAGGCACAGATGACCTTGGGGTTGAGAATCCCCAACATTCCCCCTCGGTCCCACCTCCTCCACAGCCACACTCCTCCTCCTTCCTGCTTTCTCCTTCTGCGGCTCCTCCCACCCTTGCTGACCCCGCACTGTTGTTGCTCCAAGTTGGCTAGTATGAGCCATCTTTGCCAGCACACTGTATGGAGACCACAGGGAAAGGAGGTTTAGCACTGGGGTGGGAGCTCCCAGGAGACCCCATAAAGCTTCCCAGGCAACCCCAAGTTTCAAGCGTGTCCAGGCATGGCCTTGGCGCTGTTGAGAAGAGGAAAGAGCCACGGACAGTTCACCCACTGCCTGCTTTCGATGCTTGTGGCCTGCACTGGGCTCTCCTCTGGACCCCATGGGGCTCTTGGCATTGGAAGGAAGAGTGTTCAGAGGAAGTGTGGGGACCGTGAGTGCCATGAGACAGAGCTGGGGCTGGAGGTCAGGAACGGGAGAGACCCCTCGTGCCTCCTTCTGAGAAACCGTAGGTGAGAGAGAAGCAAACCACCAGGAGGAGAGAAGGGAGGACTCACAGGGAGTTGGGGCTTAGTAAATCCTCTGCTGAGAGAGAACTGGGCCCAGAGAGGGAAAGGAGTTGCCGTAGGTCACACAGAGTCAGAGTTGGGAGAAGGCCGGAAGCCACCAGCTGACTTCAATTGGATGGAAAGGGTTTTACATATGTATATAAATTAGCACGCCATGTGTGCAAGCTGTGCCCACCATGTACAAGAGCCCACATGCATTTGTTCACACAGTTGAGTTGGTGTCTGAATGTGGAGGTTTGTCTGCCTACGCGTTTGTGGGTGTGAGGATGTCTGTGCACATGGGGGTGGGTCACGAGTATAGGTGCGTGTGTGCAGGAGGGCAGGGCACATGCCACTGCCTGCGGGCTGAGGAGCAGAGGCCTCCCTGGCCCTGCCTGCAGGTGTCGCTGTGTCCAGAGCATCTCCTGGGACGCTCCCCAGGAGCCAGCTGAGCCTGCTGGGCTTGGGCAGCCCCCACCCTCCAACATGCCCCACCCCAGCCGGTCAGCAGCTTCCTTCCCGAGGACCCTCCGGAGATGGTGCAGCTCTTCCACGCCCCTGAAATGATGGCAGAAACAATGAACTGGAAGAGACGGCTAATCCCCAAAGGAAAACATTCCGGGTATGATATTACAACCTTCCTCAAAAATGGGACTCTGCCATGAGGAAATACAGTTTATTAGAAGACACCTTTTCTTTTAATTTAATTATATAATCTTTGGTTTTAAAAGAAAGTGGCATGGAGTGGGGGGAGGGGCTGAGATGTTGAAAGCAACCCTCTGCATTCCTTGTGTGTCCCCTGACCACCCCAGCACACGGGTGCAAATCAGAGGGGAACTGTGGACGTCCTGAGAACGCACCAGACCCATACCTATCCTGGAGCCCCCACAAAACACTGTCACAGAGGAGGCAGCTTCAGGAACACACTGGGCAGTCTCCCAGAAGGGGAGGCCACTGGCCAAGTACTGCTACCTTGGGGGACAGCGGGGGCCCGAGCCTAACTCAGTGATCCCTCTCACACACCAAATCAGGCCGTGGCACGCTCCTACTGCCCCCTGCCTGACGCACACATATGCACAGACTCACACACACACACACACACACACACACACAATCTACACAGTCACCTCACTCACACTCACAGCCTGCACACTCACAGCCTGCACAGTCACCACACACACCACACACACCACATACATTCACACCACACAGTCACCTCACACACACACACACCAGTCTCCTTACTCACACTCACAGCACACACACACACAACACAGTCACCTCACACACCACATACATTCACACCACACATAGTCACCTCATTCACACTCACACACCAGTCTCCTTACTCACACTCACACCACACACAGTCACCACACACACAGTCACCACATCCACAACACATAGTCACCTCCTCACACACACACAGAAACTTACACCATGGAGTGGCCAGTCAAGGCCAGACAGTCACCAACAGTCAGACCCCGACCTATAAACGGAGAAGGAAATAAGACTCTTCCACTTGACCATCAACAGACTGCTTGTCTTTGGGAAGTTGCTGACCTCCCCAGACCTCAGTTTCCCCATCTCTCAGGGAGGTGCACTCAATAGCTTCTAACCCTTCCCAGCTTTAAGCCCCAGTACT
The DNA here is from genome assembly GCF_000147115.1 of Myotis lucifugus. NCBI lineage: Eukaryota > Metazoa > Chordata > Mammalia > Chiroptera > Vespertilionidae > Myotis > Myotis lucifugus. The sequence goes on along the minus strand of NW_005871147.1, from coordinate 3,783,815 downwards.
TGCCCCCTCCTCCTGGGCTTTCCCAAGGGGTAGGAAGCAGGCCCTGGCATTAGGCAGTCACAAAGTCCAATCCCACCCAATGCTTGTGACCCAGGGCAAGTGACCACGGCCCTCCATGCCACTATTTTCCCACCTGTAACCGATATGCCATCAGACACCAGCCAAATGCTCTGCCATGGTACCTATGGAATTCATGGTTTCCACATACCCATTAGTCCCCACGGGAGACTGTGAAAGGCCCATGAACCTCCCCCAGAATGAATCCAGCAAATGCCAGCAGAAAGCAGACAAGTTAACAGGGGACCCCCCCTCTTTGGGGACCCCATACCCTTTTTAACGTACTGCTCAGCTGTGGCCTCATCCATCCTCAACCCATGACCACTGATCTATTTACCCCATGGCCGACTCCAACCACTTCCTCCATTGTCCATCCCCCTGTCCAGGTCTAGAGGGCACAAGGGCAGCCACAGAAACCTAGGTGCCCATGTCTACAGCCCAAAGTGCCTCACCTGGGCAGCCCCAGGCAGCAGGCAGCTATGGCAGCAGCAAATCTCCCCACTTAGGTACTAATGTAGGAAGTCCTATCAAGACACAGTGAAACGCAGTGTAATTTTTGCAGAAAACAATGCAGGTGATGTATGCCTGAGACTGGCACACAATAAAACTGTAGTGGAGCGCAGAAAAAATGCACCCAGTCAATACAATAAAATCAGCACAAATACGCCGTGTAAAGCAAATAAATCTCCCAATCCAAATATTTCACACCGCACGCACCACAAGGTGAAAAGTATGTGTGTGTCTGTGCTGGTCAAGTTTTTCCCAGAAAGCTCCAGGGGAAATAAACAAAATGACCAGTGAGCCCCGCCTCCCTCCCCCAGCCCCACCCTGGAAATAAATAAATAAATATGAAGGAACTGGGGGCTGGTTTGCATTTCTGGCCTCAGACATCCTCCGCTGGCGAGGCAACCAGGGGCTGGAGGCCCCCAAATTACCATTCATCTGGCCTTGTTGTGGAAATTTTCAAGGGATTTGCAGTAATTATATGACAAAATGCTTGCAAATCTCACTCATTGCTGAACAGAAACAGGCGGGTCAGGGATTGAACACTTTCAGCTGGGTAATTTGTAAATGTCAATCAGGCAACAGGGCAGAGAGAGAGAGAGAGAGAGAAAGAGAGAAACCAGAAAAATACAGTAGCAACCTGAGTGTGAGAGGCCTCTTCATCCTTTCAGAACCCAGAGGCACAGCAGAAGGGGGCAGAAATGGATGCAGGAGGGGAGGAGGAGAAGAGGAAGGGGAGAAGAAGGAAAGGGACAGAGGCCAGAAACACAGAGAAAAGAGGATGGGATGAGAGGGGAGGGGAGTTGTGGATGGAGAATGAAGAGAGTGAATCAGGAAAAACAGTTTAAATAAACCAGGGGAGATCAATTAACTGATACATACATTCCAAGAGGTGGGTCGAGGGAGCAGCCATAAATACCAGCTTCCTATCTTCCTGCTCAAGACAGCAAGGAAAGCAGAATAAAATTAAAAGATATAACAATAAAAATTACAAATGCACCTTCAAGGCCCTGTACCAACGTCTGTAATGGAAGCACTGAGTAGGGTTGGGGCACAGCCCTCACTCAAGCCAGGGGAGCTTCTACTAGTAGGCGGAAGCCAGGGGACCCTTTCCTTTCCTACAGGGCTGGTCATTCTGTGTCTCCTGTTTCATCCAATAGACTTGCAGAGTGCCCACTGCATGCACGTGAAGGATTCAAAGGGTGACAGTTACCATGACAACTGATTTGGCACTTGTCATTGATAAGGTTTTTCCTAGTCATTACCACCCCTTGAGGGAGCTGGGGTTTATTCCACCCATTTTACAGGTGAGGAAACTGAGCTTGGAGAGGCTGTGATTTGGCTCAAGATGACTTGATAGCTAACAGGTAGAGCAAGGCCCCCTGACTCCACACCCTTCCCACCACTGCCCTCAAGGAGCTTATTCCTGCTAGTTTCACCTGAGAAACTGAGCACACTTTCTGAGCACATGCACGTCACACCATGGCCATGTCACATGAGTGGTGAACCTGACAGGTCGTGAACAGAACAAGACAGCATCCCCTGAAGCAGGTGTCCAACTCTTCAGATTCTGAAGCTCTTTGTTAGCGTGCAAAAGTCACCCGACACCCCAACAACAACACACACTCAGGAGCACACAGGTGGGTCTGCTTCTAAACATGTGTAAATTAAGAAAGTGCCTAATGACCCAAAGCTTTAAGAAATCCAGGCAAACTTGGGTGTTTGTTTGTTTTTTTCAATTCTCACCCAATGATATGTTTTTACTGATCTTAGAGAGAAAGAAAGGGGAAGAGAGAGAGAGAGAGACATCGATGTGAGAAAGAAACATCAATCTTTTGCCTCCTATACACTCCCCAACCAGAGATCGAACCTGAAACCTTTTGGTATAAGCGATGACGCTCCAACCAAGCCATAAGCCAGGGCCAGACACACGTTTAAAGGAATTTTAATTTTACTCATCATCATATTCTTGGGGAGGGGATTAAAATACAAATATAAACAAAACGGAGTCTCTGTTGGTGGCAGTGATAGGCAACGTGGGCATCAGAAGACTCCGGTGCAAGAATTCCAGGGCTTCCTCCCCACCAACAGTCCAGGAGCCTCTGACTGAGACAGGCCCTTTGAGGTTATGGCTTGGCAAGATCAGCCCAGGAATACTCCAAGAGGGTTGAAAGAAGAAGGTGTTTCTCTTACAACTTCAAACTTCAAACTGGCCCTCACACCATTCACTCAGCAGAGAAGCTGCAAAGACACTGGGGCACCTACTGTGTGCCAAGCACTGCCCTCACCCACCGTCATGGAGCTCATTGTACATTCATAATCTTCTCAGTCTTGAAATGATGTTGTGAGCAGCACAATTATATACATTGTCTTTTGTGAGTTAAAGTGTTAACTGTGGAATGTAAATCAGATGACACATTTGTAACCCTGTTTGGCATTTCTTCATTTTTATATGTGTTGGAGCCTCAGAAATGGTAGAGGCCCACAGGCCCCTAGGAGACTCAGAGCAGGGCAGGGGGAAAGCATGCGATTAAAGCCATCCAGCTCCCAAACAGTAGCAGCCGCCCTCCTGGATGCCAGAGGTTCTGAGGGTGACACTGTGGAGGGCACTGGCCCCACCATCCTTTCCACCTGCAGCTGACCCACGTCTTCTGCTTGCCCACCTCCTCTCGCAACCAAGATCACAGCTCGGGAATGAAGAGCCGCTGCTCTGAGTGGTTTATCTTCCAGACTATTTGCTCTTCCCACCCACCTACCACCACCACCACCCCCAGAAAATAAAATTCCTGGAGAGAGAAAACATCAGGAAATTTCGCAAATAATCCACTTAACTTTGCAGTTACTGCAAAGTACAAAAGTCTTGAGTCTCTCTGTACCTCAGCTCTACCACTTACTGTACAACCCTGAGCAAATGGTTTAATCTCATGGTGCCTCAGTTGCCACATCTGTAAAATTGAGTTAAACACTAGTAGCTACTCTAGCAGGGCTGTTGTGAAGACTAAAGGACACAAAGCATGTGCCCTGTAAATGTTAACTATTATGATTATACTCTCCCTCTGAGGCTCTTAACAAGACATAAAATTGGGGGGCAGGAGGGAAATTGGGGACAAAGCTAAAGAATACAAAGCTATTGCTGGGAGTCAGCAGAGAGCAGTAGGAAGAGGCCTAGACTCTGGAGAATAAGAAGACATGAGTCTGCCTGTCCCTATTTCTGTGATGGCCTCTCTGTGAGCCTCAGTTTCCCTATATGTACAATTGAGGAGGTTGGACATGTGGGCTGGATGTGTCTCTGGTTCTAGGAATTCGTTGGAAAGAATGAGAGAGGACCCAGGACAAGCACAGGTCAGACGCTGTCCATGACCAAAGGTGGGGTGACTCTGGAGGGGGCCTGCTGGGAAATAGCAGGGGTCTCTCCGGCAGGTTCTCTTCAGAAACCCCAGGCCCCAACTGAGAGAACTAAGCCACGATCACCTCACAGACCCATCTCCACCACCATCATGTCAGTCAAGGCCCAGTGCCTGAGAGGGCGGGGTTGGGGAGTGGGACCCTACCTGCTGGCCTGCCATCTTGGAATCTGGTACTACTCCTGTCATTAGTTCTACCCTCAGCTGAATTTAATGAATCTGAGAAAAATTATGAAGTCCCATAAAGCCACAAGTATCATAAAAAGTATAATAAAATTGAGAAAAGCTATTAAGTTATAAATACAACCAATGCATGCAACATCACTCAGTCAGGGAGGAAGTTGCTATAAAATAAAGTCATTCCACAAGTGACTAAATCTCTTAATTCACAAGGCACATGCTCCGCTTTATGGTGCCCAACCCTGTTGTCCCCACCAGGAGTTTGAATAACAGAACTTTCCGTGGCAGAGAGCCGTGGGTGGGGAGACAAAGGAGGCCAAACCAAGATGAGAGAAAGAGAGAGGCAGACAGACAGACACAGCTGGGAAGACCTAGGTGGAGGCCTGGGAAGTAGGAAGCACTGTGGAGTCTGAACTGTGCCATGGGGCTGCCTCTAGATCCCAAATCACTCACTAGATACTTTGCCAGGTAGTCAAGGCGAAAGGAAAGGAAAGGAAAAAGGAAAGAAATAGCTCTGGCCGGTTTTGCTCAGTGGATACAGCGTTGGCCTGCGGACTGAAGGGTCCCAGGTTCGATCCAGGTCAAGGGCATGTACCTTGGTTGCGGGCACATCCCCAGTAGGGAGCGTGCAGGAGGCAGCTCATAATGTTTCTAACTCTCTACCCCTCTCCCTTCCTCTCTGTAAAAAATCAATAAAATATATTTTTTTTTTAAAAAGGAAAGAACAGCACAGGAGGGAAGTTTGTAGCGGGTGTTCTGCAGCACTACTGATGCGCCTGGCTTGTCCCTCCTCGGAGATCAGCGCCCCTTCTCCCACCCTCCCCCACCCCCCGAATCTTCCCTTGGTTTTCCCAAGCCCAGAGCCACCCCCTGCGCTATGAATATTCATAGCTATAATTAAAGAGCTCATTATGGTTATTGTGCATCCAATAAAAACAAACACGCTAATAAGAAGCTTTAATTTGGGGTGGGTGGCGAGGGGGGGCGGGGGGGGGGAACCCCAGTGTGTGGCCCGAAAGAGGGAGGGGAAAGAGATTGGGGGAGGAGGCTAGGGAGGAAAAGGAGGGATTCCCAAGATGAAGGAGGGGAAGGAGAGGGGTGGCACAGGAGACCAAGGGGTGAGGGGGAAAGCCAAGCTCCCATGTGGCGGAGTGAATGGATGAGGGGGTTGAAGAGGAGGGGTATGTGGGTACCTAGAGGCCACCCCAAGGCCTTGGGCGGTGGGCTGGCTCCACACTGGCAGAGAGAATGGAACACACATTTGGGGTGGGAGCCTGGGCTCCTGAAACACCAGTGAGTGGAGGTACCCAGGCCCCAGCCTAGGCTGGGATTTGTTTGGTGGTTGGTGCAGATACGTGTAGGACCCTAGGACACAGCTCCTGGTGTTGAGGCAGGCTGTGGAGGGAAGAGGTGAAGAGCAGGTGACAAGGCAGGATGTAGAAACAGAAGGGACTTAAAGTCAACTGAGTGACCTACTAGTGCCCAAAACTACTTCAGTGGAAAAGGTAGTGGAGTAGAGGGTAGGGAGCCAGCAGAATCAGCCCACCATCCAGTGATGCTCCAGTTATCACCCCACTTCACCTGCAGAGAAAGCTAAGGCCGCGGTAAGTTAAGGAAATGTCCACAGACTTGCTCCAGCAAGTGCAAGCAGGTTAGACGGGGTATGTGAGACTCCACGGGCACTGGGTCTGCAGGCTTCCTTGTTTATCTGGGGAGCTGTGAAAGGGCGGATTCCCCCCAAGTCTGGGAGGCAGAGGGGCTTCTCACTGAGTGACTGCGTGGCGTCTGAGGACCCTCTTTAGGAAGAGGGGAAGGAAGGTGGGAAGCGCCAGTACTGACTTCCTGTTAGCCTGGCGCACACTCTCACCTGAGTCTGGCACACACAGTAAGCGCTGCGCTAATGCTTGTTCAAAGGATGAAGGAAGGAAGGAGTGGATGTGGGAAGATGGGAGAGTGAAGGAAAGTTCTAGAAGAGAGATGGGGAGGAGGCCTCGAGCAGTGGGTTCTCATGTTTTTAGGATGGTCAGATTAAAATAGGGATTTCTTAGGTTCATGCATACAAAATTTTATGTCCATAATTCATAGCATTGTTATGATAGCCCAAAAGTGGAAACAACCCAAATGTCCATCCAGTGGTGAATGGACAAACGAAATGTGGCACATGCATACAGTGGAATAAAAAGGACTGGGCTACTACTGATACATGCTAACATAGGGATGAACTGTGAAAACATTAAGTGAAAGAAGCCAGCCACAAAGGACCACATATTGTATGATTCCATTTATATAAAGTGTCCAGAATAGGCAAATCTATTAAAGATAGTCAGTAGCTTAGTGATTGCCTAGGGTTGAGGGAAAGAATTTAGAGCTAAGGGGTACAGGGGTGTTTTTTTTGGAGGGGAGATAAAAATGTACTAAAATTAATTGTAGTAATGGTTGTACAATTCTGCAAATATATTAAAAGCCATAAAATTGTATGCTTTAAATGGGTGAATTGTATGGTATGTGAATTATATCTTAAAAAGTTGTTAACAAAACAAAACATGCTAATAGTACTTTTAAGCCAGACTTAAAAGATCACCCAGAATAGTCATATCTATAGAGACAGAGTAGATTCGTGGTTGCCTAGGGCTAGAGGTGTGGGGGGCGAATTAACTAGATACCAGGGGTCCTAGTGGGGTGATAGAAATGCCTATAACTGGGTCGTGGTGATGGCTGCACAACTTGATAAATTTACCCCAAAAAAATAGTATGCTTAAAACGGGTGAATTTTATGGAATGTGAATTACACCTCAATAAAGTTGTTTTTTAAAAACGAAGATTGCTGGCTCCTGCCCCCCGAGTTTCTGATTCGGTAGGTGTAGGATGGCTGGAGAATCTGCGTTTCTATTAAGAGCCCAGGTGATGCTGGCCAGGGGACCTCACTGGGAGAACCACTGGTCTAGGGAGGTGAAAGGCCAAGGACAAAAAGGGGGCGGGGCCTGTTTTTATGAAAGGAAAGAAAAACTTTGGGCACCAGCTTTCCACACCGCCCACCCACTCCTCCAGTGTAACCGGGCGGATAACCGGAGGGGCTTTGCTGGGCGGCAGGGAGCTGGCTGTTCTCTGAGCCCAGCCGAGCCGGGCAGACATTCCTCCGAAACCGTCAGCATCACAGTTAATTTCAAGACAGCCTCTCCACCCTCAACTGAAATTGGCAGGGTAAATAGGGACCGATGTTGATTTGCCACTTACCTCTGTCTTGTTCCGCTTAAATACTGCGGGGAAACCGGAGCCATTAGGGTCAGAAGAAAATTACAAACACGCAGCGTCGCGGTGGGTGGGTGAAAACGATATTAGAGATTGGGGTGGGGGTCAGCAAAAAAATAAATGGAGGGAGAAAGGGAGGAGGGTGGGAAGGGGAGGAAAAGCTGCCTTGCACCATCAGAGCATGAAATAAAATAAAATTAAATAAAGATCTGTTTGGTGGGTGGGGAATCTTTGTCCCAGAAAATCTGGGTGGAGTTTGGGGGAGGGGGAGAGTTCTGGAGTTGTTTGCAAAGCCAGACCAGGGAACCTGTAAATTCTAATCTCTGTTTTCTGGCCTGATTTGCATAGTTTGAACTGATTCTCTCTCTCTGAGTCACCAGGAAACAGGTCTGTGGCCCTCATCTTGGGGTATTTCCCCCACTTCTGTGGTCTTGGAGCTTCCCTCTTCCAAGGGACTTCACACCCACAAGCAGGTCCCCTTCTCCCCACCTGCCCCAGTCCCTGGCCGCATTAATTGGAGGCAAAAGGAGTACCACATTTATTACCTCCCCTCCTGCTCCACACTAAATCTTGTGGCAATGCTTCTAAAAGTCAATAAAATGAGAAGGAAGATGCGATAAAATTAAGGTGGAAAGTGCGATGGGGAGAGGAAATGGGAATCTTCTTTTTAATTTAGGTTTAATTTTAATTTTTTGTCACCTCTCCAAACAGCCTGCGTGCTGCCACAGCATGGGGGGCTGGGCGAGGGCTGGCCTGGCTTTTGAAGGACTGGAGGAGCTGCACACTGGGCCAGACCTTGGGGGGCCACGTCTTGGGAGCATCACAGCTGGGGGTGGAGGAAGCTGCCTGTTAAAATCCTACTCACCCAGAAAAAAGGCATCCTTTCTTTGTGCTCCCAGAGCACATTGTGTAGCTGACTTTGTACTCCATGAGAGCAGGAACTATGTCTGTCATCTTTTTTAAATATATATTTTATTGATTTCAGAGGGGAAGGGAGAGGGAAAAGAGATAGAAACATCAATGATGAGAGAGAATCATTGATCAGATGCCTCCTGCATGCCCCACACTGGGGATCAAGCCTGCAACCTGGGCGTGGATCGGGCATGTGCCCTGACCGAGAATCGAACCATGACCTCCTGGTTCATAGGTTGACGCTCAACTACTGAGCAACCGCGGCCTGGCTGTCTCTGTCATCTTAGTCATCTCTTTATCCACTGTGCCTGACATATAGCAGAAGTAATGGCAGTAATGATGATGACAATGATAACAGTTAATAGTCACTGAGCAACGACTATGTTCCAGCACACTTTAAATTTACTATCGCATCATATTCCTCCCATCAATACTATGAGATAGGTCATTAAAATAGCCCCATTTTACAGTTGAGGACATTGAGGACAGAGAAGGGAAGCACCTCGCCCACGATCACAGAGCTTATAGGTAAGTGGGAACAGTATGCGTGAAACAGTTCATGGGTCATTCTCATTTATCTAGTGGATGAATTAATGAATGAATGAAAATTACATAAGAATACTGGAGCCCTAGCTGGTTTGGCTCAGTGGATAGAGCATCAGCCTGCAGACTGAAGGGTCCCGGGTTCGATTCTGGCCAAGGGCATGTACCTAGGTTGCAGGCTCAATTCTGGCCCTGGTTGGGGGCGTGCGGGAGGCAACCAATCGATGTGTCTCTCTCACATGGATGTTTCCCTCTCTATGACTCTCCCCCTCCCTTCCACCCTATTTAACCAATGGGGGGAAAAATTCTTGAGTGAGGATTAACAAAATATACACATATATATGTGTGTATGTATATATATATATATGTGTGTAAATAAAATAAAGTTAATAAATAAATTAAAAGAACACTGGTGGTTTGCTCTCTTTCCATGTGATGGGAGCCAATAATCTTCATCTTCCTAAGTGGGTGTATGTCTCAGCCCTTGATGATGGCCCTCCAGGAGGCGGGCAAAAGAGAGGGGCTGTTTCCTCTACATATAGATGGGGACACTGAGGCTCAAAAGAGTGCCGAATGTCTCCAGAACCATGTACTAACACTGACATTGGGCTCTAGTTGTGCCCAATGAAGGATCTGGCTTTTGTCTATCCTCAACTGAGTATGAAAAACAAACACTTATGCATTTTCAGAAAATACTTTTCTCCATGAAGCTCAGGTTCTGAAGCAGCCCCGCCCCCTTCTTTGCTGCACTTCCTGTTTCACAGGTGCCCACTGAGTACCCTGCCCCATCCCAGCATTGCCCTCCCTGGTCCTGAAGGTCCCCGGCCTCTCCAAGGAGGAAGCAGAAAAGGAAGGACTTCTTTTCTTGTGGGCTCCCTCTAGCCCAAAATATTGTTCTCCTCATTAAAAATAATATTTTCAAGTGTACATGAAGTATTTGTAAGTTTAAAAAAAAAGTTACCAAATTCCATGCAGAATATAATCCTAATTATGTTTTTTTTAAATATAGTTTATGTCTATATTTATGTGTACACAGAAGACTAGAAGGCTATATATCAAAATCTTTATAGTGGTTTTTGTTTCCTTCCTTAATATTTTGTTTTGTTTTTCCCTTCCTTAATAAATTTTTTCCAAATTTTCTGTGGGGAACATGTGTCCTTTTATCCTATATAATAAAAGGGTAATATGCAAATTGACCCTAACGGCAGAATGATCAGAACGACCGCTGGACCAGTCACTATGAGGTGCACTGACCACCTCTTGGTCCCTTCCCCCGGCCGTCAGGCCCCTTCTCCCGGCCGTCAGGCACCAATAACCCAATGGCAAATGGGGAACCGGGGGTGGGTGACAGTGGGGGAGGGGGGGCGGGGCTGGCTGTGGGCAGCTGGGAAGATGGCCCTGATCGCAGGCCAGGCCTAGGGACCATACCCGCGCACAATTTCGTGCGCAGGGCCTCTAGTAATTGTATAAAAGGAAATTGTAAGTGAATTTCAAAATTATGCCTTATTAGGTTCAAGAACAGTTCACACGTGAGTGTGAGTGTGTGTGTTTTGGGGGGGGGGCCAACTCCCCCACACTCTCCCAGTGACGGCTGTTCATCATAACCAGGACAATTAACCATCCCCTTATTATTCACACGTCATGATTACTAATCACCCTTATTAATATCCATGCTTTGCAAAACCAGGAGGCAGCTTGGCTCCGATGCTTGGAACGCCACAGGAACACAATCCTGACCCCAGGCATGTCCCTTCCTGCTCTGTGTCTTCACCTCCTCCGGATTGGGAAGTCTGTCCCTCATCCCTCTGGTGACCAATGCCCTCTGCTTCCCTCCTTTGTCAGCTCATAAGACACACAGACACACACACACGAGAGCTATCTAAGTTCCCAACCGCAATCACCACCTGAACCACCAACCTCCCTTCCTCTGGAACTGAAATAGGGTCTCTTCCTGTCGTTGATCCCTTTTCTCACATTATCCACTTTGTTCATAAAAATGTATGCTTTATCCCAGACATATTATGTATGGCTAAAGACTGAACTTTATGGTTATGCCATTTAACCATGTTCAGTCTTCAAATCTTGTTACCTGTTTTGGGAAATGTATTAGTTTCATGTTAAGCCAGCTGTTGATAACATTGGCCATTTGGATGGTTTGGGAAGAGGGAGTCTAGCTTTGAAGACTCCCCCTGGAGGACTGGTGGCCCACTGAGGGCTGACTGGACTTTGGAAGAATGGAGGAAGACAGAAATGTCCACCCACTGCCTGTCCCCCAGAAAGGACCAAAGCCACACTCAGTAACTGGGCAGGAGAAATCCTAAGCTCAGTCTGAAATGAGAAGGAAAGAAAATCATCCCGACCTGTGCAGCTCACGGGACGCACAGAGGAGCCGGAGGAGTCACCTGGGATTCGACTCATGGAGACAGAGGGGAAGAAGGCAAAGAGAGGGGGTGATAGATGAGAGCAGGGAGGGAAAAGGAGCCCAAGTTGTCTCCTCCCTGAGCCCCTGTTCTTGCCTCCTGCCTGCTGTCTGTTAGGAATAGGCTTTGCCAGCTCGCTCCGGGAACAAGAAAATAAAATAAGCAGTTCTATCATCTGGCTGCCTCCTCTTCCTCTCTCTCCACCTCTCCTCTTGCCCCTTCTCCTCTCCCCTCTCCTTCCATCTCTGCTGGCCAAACACCATCTCCTTTTTTTGGCATCCATTTGAAGAATGAAGAGGGTTGTGAGCCCAATTTGATGTAAATCATTGACATGCATGTTTCTGGCAGAGAACAAGATCCTCCCCCATGTGTGTCTGCCCTGGGACACCTCCAACACAGGCCATCCCTCCTTATCACCTGAGGACAGTTGGGGACCACCTGCTCCCCTCTCCCTCGTCTTCCTCCTGCACCACCTTCTTTCTCTGAGGAGTGGGAATGCGGTTAAGGACACAATGTGAAGCTGACAGAGATGAGGACGAAGAAGGGAAAGGAACATTCTTTGGGGTATATTTTCCTTCAGTGTTGTTTTTTAATCCTGTCATTCTGGAGGGGAAGGGAAAAGGAGGTGAGCAGTGTAAACCAGGGATTTGAAAGAAGATTTTAGTAAGTTGTAAATAATTCCGCTTCTTCCCAGTGCATTCCACCTTCGTTTGACTAATCCAGGAACTTGGGACAACTCCCTTTCAGTTTTTATCTCACTCACCCTTTGCTCTAGGAAAGCAGCCTATCTTCAGCTTTGTGGATGTGTGCCCAGCCTTCCCACCTCCAGGCTTTGCCAAGGCCATCCCTTCCATCAGCACCCCCTTCCCTGCCCACCTGTCAGCCAGTCAGAGCCATCTGAGAAAACTCGTTTAATAGCACTTCCTCTTTTACGAGGTCTTCTTGGAATCTCCCAGCCAGAAAAGCTCCTTTTTTTTTTTTTTTATCTCTGCTATCCTAGAAAGGAAATAGACTCTGGGATTTTCTGCTCAGCTCACAGCCTACCCCCAACTGAATGGCATCTTGCCTTTCCACCTCCTCAATCAATCAATGAGCTAAGAAAAGCAATTGGGGCAGAAGGATGGGAAGCCACAAAATTGCCCAAATCCCAGTTAACTGACCCATCCACAAAGCTTGGATTCAGAGTCTGAGGCACCTCACACAGGTTATCCCATGAAAGTTGCACATCCACCCTACAGAGTAGATCCTGTTACCATCCGTCTTGCTAGTAGAGAATTGGAACCCAGGCTGGCTGACCCCAGCACCCATGCTCTTTCTACCATACTACACTGCCTCCTACAGCTCTTTTCCTGGGGGAGAGGAAGCTGCCCCCAGCTGAAATCCTCCAGATGGGAGACATCTCTCTGGGTTCCTTGCCTCTTCAGCCCCTGTCCAAGATGAGCCCTGGTCGGCTCCACCACTCAGCTGGTTGGGCAGGTGGGGATTGGGGTGCCTATGCCCTAGGGAGGCGCAGACACAAAAAATCTCTGGGACAGAGCCCCACTGTATTATTTTTCCCTAGGTTGTTTTGTAGCTTGGAGGCAGGAATTGGGCCTGGAGGGAATGGTTAATGGGGGAGGGGAGGTTCATGGGGAAAAGGAAGTTCATAGAGGGGAGAGAGGACCCCCTGACCTCAGCAGACAGCCCTGCCCAGTTCCCGGCCAGAGATGGAATGGGAAGACTTATTTCTTGTCTTCCCAGGCCTTTGGAGAAATGCCACCCTCATCTCCACACCTCCACCAATGCCTAAATTCCAGTCCCAAGGCTCTAGGAATAGACGTCCTGACAGGAAAGGCCAGGGTACTGCACGTCCATCTGACGGCTTACCTGAGCTCAGGCCACCTGCAGGATAGATGGAGCACAAATCCTGCGGTCTTTCACACACACACACACACACACACACACACACACACACTCATGCACGCACACGTGCATACACAATTTAAATTGACCCTTTCCCATGAATGTTCTTAATTGGTTTGAACCTCACAACAGAGTCCTGTAAGGTGGGCAGGGAGGATGTTATGAACCCATTTTTTGAGATGAGGAACCCAAGGTTCAAGGAAGGTGAACTATTTACTCAAGGCCACACTCTCCAGAACTAGTGGTCACAATAAGACTAACAAAACCCACAGCAGTTCATTCATTCAATGCCAGGCCCAGTGCTAAGCACTTTCCATGCATCTAACATTCACAACAGTCCCATGAGGAGACATTATTATCCCACTTTACAGATGATGAAACAGGGACTTGGAGATGTTGGGCGATTTGAGGAAACCACTTGGAGTCAATCCCTCAGCATCCGGACTCCATGGGCCCTCCCTCAGAATGGGGATTTTTGTCTGTCTGGGTCCCCTGAATCCCCAGCACCTATAACAATGCCTGGCCCCCATACGGTGCTCACTAAACATTTGCACAATGTTTGTTGACTAAGTCTGCCCCACTGCCCTTGCCCTTGACTTACTCCTCTCAGACCATTCCTGCCCGTCTCTCTCCTGTCTCCTTGCATGTCTCCAGCCAACCATTTGACACCTCCCCCCCCCCCCCCTCACCAAGTTCAGGGTAACAGATTCCCTAGGTCCCCTGAGGAAATCATTTGCCATCTTACTCCTTACACCTACTAGCATTCAGGGTTCCTGGTTTCTCTCAATGGTTCCCCCTTGCCTCAGTTTCCCCACCTGTACCAGATATAAGGGAAGTAGGCAAGCAGGCTGCTGAAAAAGAGTCCCTGGGCAGGTCTGCCCCTCTACTTCCTTCCACCCCAAAGGAATGCTGGGGTTCTTCTTTCTCTCTAGATCCGACAGAGCCCCAGATATATACAGAGGGGCCTGCAGGGGGTAAGAAGACCTAGGACAGGTGAGTGGCGTGGTCAGGCCCAGCTCCAAGGTGAGCATTTCTACACAGGGAAAACGCTGCAATCTCAGGGCAGGGCTCTCTCAGGCATGGTTCCCCATAGGGTGAGGGTTTTTTGTTTGTTTGTTTTTGTTTTATTTTTTGGTTAATCCTCACCTGAGGATATTTTCTCCACTGATTTTAGAGAGACTGGAAATCAGGGAGGCAGGAATAGAGAGAGAGAAAGAGAAACATTGATGTGAGAGATTGGTTGCCTTCTGCACATGCCCCTACTGGGGCTGGGGATTGAACCTACAAACCAGGTATGTGCCCTTGACTGGGAATTGAACCCATGACCCTTCAGTATACAGGCCGACACTCTAACCAAAGAGCCACACTGTCCGAAAGGGTGAGGATTGAAGGTCCCTTTGGAACACTGCCAACACTAGCTGCCTCCAAGCCCCCCCTTCCATCTACACATCCCACACTAACCTGGCACTGAGAAGAGGCACAAGATGCCACTTCTGCGAACAGAACAGGAGGCATGCCTCACGTTGGGCGAACTGACTGCCTCAGTGTGCGTGATCCCATGTCAGCTTCCCAACAGCTCTGAGAATTATTACCATTTCACAGAGAATGAAGCAGAGGCCTGAGTGGCTTGCCCATGGTCACATGGCTAGGACACAGTTAAACAGGGGACAAAGAATCCATAGCCTTGGTCCTGGTCTGCCTCTTGCCCTCAGTTCTCTCGCTGACATCTCCCAAGGCTTCCTTTAATAACTGGAGGCATTACACACATCTCCCCGTTCCCCAAGCTCTTAACCTGCTCCGAGGTCCAAGGGCAGGTAAGTGGGCAAGCCCCACCTGCAGGTGGACCCCGGTTTAGAACCCTGGGCTTTAATGGTCGAGAGGACAACCTTCCCATGTCACCTGGCTCATTATCAGCCACACACTGCTGTGCTACTCTGCCCTCACCCCCTCACCTCTATCCCAACACAGCACCTCTGGTCTCTCTGTCCCTCCAATGACTACAGTTTCAGCCCCCACTGCTTGGGGGCCCATGGATGACCAGGAGTCATGAGTGGGAGGAACAGTGTTCCTGACC
Source organism: Myotis lucifugus (assembly GCF_000147115.1). NCBI lineage: Eukaryota > Metazoa > Chordata > Mammalia > Chiroptera > Vespertilionidae > Myotis > Myotis lucifugus. The sequence goes on along the minus strand of NW_005871147.1, from coordinate 3,768,570 downwards.
CCCAGCCTGACTTCTGACATCTCCAGTGCCCCCACGCTTACACCAAGCCCCAGGTGTCAGGTCTAGTGAAACTGGCTTCCTCTCACTCCCACCCGACCCTCCAGCCCCTGCACATCTTGGTGCGCAGAAGATTGAGCAATATCAGAGCGCCACCTAGCGTGCCCAGCGGGCATGCCAGCCCCTGCCTGGTCCAGTCACTTTGTCTGGGGCAGAGCCTCTCATGGGAGTGAGTTGGGGGTGAAGACAAGCTAGGGTCTCTAGCCTAGACTCATATCTACAAAGGGCCTCTAATCCAGACTGCTGATGTTATGTCTGCATAACACTCTTCCTCCAGCCACAGGGAGACCCCAGAATCCAGTGAGGACAGTACCTCACAATTTGAAAGCTTTGCCCTATCACTGCCTGCAGATCCCTGACTTAATCATTATTTAGGAGGCTTAAAATTAGCTTTCAAATAGCCTACTCACATTGCATTATTTTGTGTTCATTGCTAAAAAGTAAATTTCCCAAATTAGCCACAATTTTGGGGGACCCTTCTTTGCCAAGCCTTTTTTTTAATGTTTTTATTGATTTCAGAGAGAGAAAGGGAGAGGGAGAGAGAAAGAAACATCAATGAGAGAGAAACATCATTGGTTGGTTGCCTTCTGCACGCACCCTACTGGGTATCGAGCCTGCAAACCAAGCATATGCCCTAACCGGGAATTGAACCATGACCTCCAAGTCCATCGGTCGACACCAACCACTGAGCCACATCGGCCAGGCTGGCCAGCCTTTTTTTAATATATATCCTCACCCAAGGATATTTTTCATTGATATTTAGAGAGGGTGGAAGAGAGAGGGAAAGACAGAGAGAAATACCGATGTGAAAGAAACACATCGATTGGTTGCCTCCTGCATGAACCCCGACAATGGCTCGGGACAGGGAGGAGCCTGCAACTGAAGTACGTGCCCTTGACCAAATCAAATCCGGGACCCTTCGGTCCGCAGGCCGACGCTCTATCCACTGAGCCAAACTGGCTAGGACTGGCAAGCCTATTTTTAATAAGAGCCTCAAAAATGTGGCTAAGGCAGATCTCCAAGAGGCCCACCCTGTGTTCAGAGCCTGCACTCCCTGTTTCCTGGTTTTCTCCCTTCCGTCCTTCCTCTCCGTTCCTCTCTGTCCACGATCTGAAAGGCTGCCTGATAAGGTCAAACAAGCACTGAGCGTGGGCAGGGATATCTGACAAATCTGGGTTTGAATCCTTTCTCTGTACCAGCTGTATGACCTTGAAAAATTAACCGAAGCTTTCTGAGCCTTACTTTTCTCATCTGCAAAATGGGGTTGTAATGAACATCATGAGCTAACAAGTGAGATACTCAGCAAAGTGTCAGCCGCTTACCAGAGGCTCTGTAACCATCAGTCTCGTCCTGCTTGTCCCCCTCAGAGCTTTATGGTGGGTCTGCTTCCACAGCACCTCCAGGCAGTCTCCGTCATTTTCTTGGTCTCAGAGCACTGGTCACACTGCATCTTGCACGTCCGTTTTCTGTAGCTGTGTCTATCTCCTCCCCCAACTTGGGGCTCTGTTCCTCTCCAGAAGCCCAGCCCAGTCCAGTACCAAGCCAACGGCCAGTGTGTACTGGCCACACTTGTCAGGAGAGCCCGTTCTCCAGACCAGAGGCTGGCCCATCCCAGGTCCCTGGCAAAGCATGTGTTTACTCAGGGCCTCAGTCTCCTGCTCTGTAAAGTGACATTGAAACTAACATGCACAGTTGTTACAGGGACTAAAGAGAGGACATTTTCAAAGACACTTGTAAAGGGCGTAACACACCAGGGTTGGGGCGGTGGGGCGGACCTCAATAAAGAGAATTTATTATTATGATAGCTCGGGAGGTCCAATGGGTATTTGAAGCCATGTGGAAGGAAGACAGGAAGAGCAGTATTATCCCAAATTATGCAACTTCAACAAAGACATTGGAGCAGGGAAGCAGAAGGCAAGATGGGGAGGGTGGAAGACAGTTAAAATTGGCAAAAATTAAAACACAGTCAGGGTCTTAGTCAACAACTTATTTAAGAGTAAGGCTTCCCAGAGGCCAGGGTAATTGGGTGGGGGAACATCTCTTTTCTCCAGGGTAGGGATGGGGAACAGGCCAAGCGGGTGGGGGATGAAGGGGCAAACAGCCTCTTTATTAACACAATTATTTTATTTGCCAAAAGGTAATCATCCTAAGTGAGGTCAACGCGCTGGCACGAAAGACCCTGCAGGCGGCCTGCCCAAGTTGCCATGGAGACAGAGCCATCACTTGCAGCAGCAGCAAGGGCTGGAGGCTCCTGAGAGAAGAGACCCCTGATCTCTCTCCTTCCCCCAGAGAAAGGCTGAATGAGACCTGTGGGTGTTTGTGCTCCCCCTCCCAGCTCCAAGTGATAGACCAAGAGTCCCTGGGGGACCCCCAGCCCAAGTTCCCAGGGGGTCCATTGTAGGTGAGAAGGGTCTCTGCATCCATCACCTCATTTCATCCCATCATAACCCTGCAAAGAAGGGACTAAGCATCTGCTGACCATTCAAAGGGAAGCTGTGGCTCAGAGAGGCTAGTGATCTGTCTACAGACACACAGCACTTGAGGATTTGGGGGCTGCAATCTGAAGGCTGAGGCACCATTTGCAGTTACCTCAGAGCAAGGGGCTGTGACAAAGACAGGGAGGGACTAGACCAAGGTCTTGATTCATCAGAAAAACTGCTGCGGAGGAAAATTGCTAACCTATGCCAGTAAGTCAGAGAGGCCTGAGCCTGAATCCCAACTTGCCCCCTCCCAGGTCTCGTCACCCTCAGCAAAGTTGCTCCAAACCTCGGTTTACCTGATGCCTCCTGCAACCAGTGACTTGCCAGTCTCTGTAAGACTGTGCAGTGGCCAAGACATGTCTCCATCTGTGAAATGGGCCAACCAGGCCTTGCCTCAGTGTCCAAACATAAGAAGCTAGTTCTGTCATTTTCATCCAAATCTCAGTGTTAGCTCTGCAGAAAAAGGAACAAGCACCCCCTGACCCCAAGTCCTCCAACCTGAAGTCCAGAAGACTGCACAGGAGAGGCAGACCCAAGGAGGGGTGCAGCCAATGTGTGTGTGGGGGGGGGGTCGGGAATCCATTTTGCTGGTGCCCACGGCATCTATTGCACTCTGGTGGGGGAGTGTGACACACAGCCATAAAGGACAACTGTGCAACAAGAGGGAATTCAGATGGGGGGGGGGGCGGGACAACAGATGTGACTGGGAGCATCAGGGGTGCTGGGGAGGTGGTGATACTTAAACTGGGTCTCCGGTAAGGCAGATGGACATGGGGATGGGAGCAGGAGAGAAGGCATTGCAGACCATGGAATCTGCCTCCATAAAAGCCTTCAGACTGTCAGGTGCTAAGGGAGTCTGGAGGGGCCCAAAAGGAAGTAGGAACCAGACTAGGGCAGATTGTAGACAGCTTTGACCAGGAGGCTAAGAAGTGTGCACTTTATCCTGGAGGCAGCAGGAGTCATTGAAGGTTTCAGAGCAGGGGCAGGATATGATTTGATCTGCATTTTAGGCATATTGTTTGTAGAGAGAGTGGAAGCAAGAAGGCTATTGGAGCCATCTCCTCGCACACACTGTTACTTAACAATAGCAACACCTCAAGGCTTGGCTGGAGACCTCACAGGCCTCTAGCTGTGAGCAAAGGCAAGAGATAGCAGGAGACTGCTCAGGATGGGGTTCATGCCCCACTGCCCCAGGCGACCCCAGGTGTGGATCTGTCAGCCAGGAGAACTTTTTAAAAATTATATCATCTATTTATTTATTTTAAGTATATTTTTATTGATTTCAGAGAGAAAGGGAGAGGGGGAGAGAGATAGAAACATCAATGATGAGAGAGAATCATTGATCAGCTGCCTTTTGCATGCCCCCTACTGGGGATTGAGCCCGCAACCTGAAACCCGAAACCCGTCAGACTGGGAATTGAATCCTTGCCTCCTGGTTCATAGGTCACTCGGGGTGGGCTAGCCAGGAGAACTTCTGAGGAAAGGGTGGGGGTGGAGAGGAGAGTTCTTGGAGGGTCACTCCCTCCTCTTGGTTAGTCATACAGAGACCCCTCCCAGGTGGGCTCCTCAAGGATGCCAAGGGCAGCAGGTCTGAGGAAGGCTCCCGGGACAGACCCTCAGAGGAGGGATGGTTGTGGTTTCACAGCGGGGCCTGGCAAGCAATGCCCAGGGTGCTGTCACACTCCAGCCAGGTAATAGTGCCAACTCAGGCCTAAACTTGAATCCATGGAGGTAAGGCCTGGCCACAGTCAGCAGCAAGGAAGATCATCAGAAGCGGTGCCCCCATCCCCCCTCAGACCAGGCTGTCCAGTGGGATGGACGGACTGGGTCGTATCCCCACCCGCAAGTACTCTGGAGGAGGCTGGAAAGGAGGAGGGGACAAATGCTATCAGCTGCCCAGCATAACTTATTAGCATCCAGGCGAGATTAATCAAGCCCAGAAACCTCGAGCAGACCCCTAATTAGTTGCCGCTGATAACTATATTTGTCATGCTCTCCAATTATTCCACTGTAAATTTCAGAGTTTAATTGCACCTTGTTCTTCATTGAAGTGTCACTGTTTGCACACGCTCCCCTAATTCTTTAGCAAATTTGACAAAATTCAGCATTAAATATAGATTATCTTTAGATTTCCATAATTAACACAACCAAACTGTCTCAGGCCTAAATATTTCTCCCAGTGCCATAAATCTGGCCTGTCCCCGGGACCCAGAGAGCTGCTCCCAGCTCCCCAGCAGAGGCTGCAGGGAGAACACGCACGCACACCTGTGCGCCTGTGCAGGGCTGGGGGTGTAGCAGGCGAGGCTTCATTAAGGCCACATGCCCAGAGAACATCCTACCTTCAAATGTGTAGGAGGCTCCATCGAGGCTGCTCCCTGGGGCACCTCAGCTGTGTCCCAGGGCTTAGAAAGCCACCACAGTTGACCCCATCCTGGAAGGTGGGCTAGAGGCAAGTGACCCCACAAAGGCCAAAGGGCCCCTGTTTGTGACTTTCCTCCCCATTAAGGCTGATCTTGACGTTTGACATTATGCTAGGAACACGGCCCAGGCAGACAGGAATGCCCTCTGTGCCTCACCCTCACTGCCCAATCTTCTCTCCCAACCCACTCTATCTGACTCACAGATGACGATAACTCCATTCAACCCTAAATACAGCCACCTGGGGCTCTTAGTTCAGACTGGAGGCAGGGGAGGAGTTCATGCCCTCTTACCCCAAATCAGGTTGCAAATCTTTTCCACCAACCCCCAAACCTCAAATCTAATAGCCCATCAGGATCAGCACGGTGTCCACTTTCAAGGTGACAAAGGGTTGGCAAAGCAGATGGGAGAGGGCAGAGAAGCTGTGCTTCTCCAGGGCCCTACCTAGCCCTTGGCCCTTTGGAACAAAAAAAACCATATCTTAGGTTTATCCCAGATCAAGCCCCTTCCAGAGTTCAACTGCCAGCCAAGCACCACCACCCCTGCACTGTATTCATGTAAACACACACACACACACACACACACACACACACACACACACTCTTAGACATTCACACATATACAGGGAGAAATAGACACAGATGCACAGAGACATACCACCGACACCCATGGACTCACAGACACACGCAATCAGACACTGACGTACAAAGACAGGCATACACACACAGAAACACATTCCCCTCTGCCAAGTCCAGGAGATGGGGCAGCAAGACAGGGAAATGCTCACTCCCCAGAAATCAGTGGCATATCCAGAGTCTGGCCATGCTGAAGGGCCAGAGCAGACTGGGGGCCCCAGCAGACAGCTCCCCCAGCCTTCTCCCCCTCCACGGTGACTGCCATCTAGCCCCCCTGTGTCCCTGGTGAGACGAGGGTGGTGGCTGAGGGGCTGAAGTTGGGAACAGGCAGTAATACCGAGGAGCCTCAAAGTGTCCTCGCAGCAAATTTGGAGGAAAACAATGACATTGAATGAGATTTGATTTTTTTCCCACAATGGGCGAGGCCGGGCTGGGTGTTATGTCGGGGGTCTTTGGGTACAAATGGGCAAGGAGATGCTCCAGGCCACAGAGTGCAGGGCTGGGAGGAACTGGGCAACTAGGAGTGAGGAAGCTCCAGGGCCAGTGGAGACAGGCAGAGACAAAGAACTAACAGTCGGGTTACAGGCTGCCATCCAGCCCCACCTGCCCAGCCCAGAGAGGGCCCCTGCATCTTGGGTGTCTGCCATGGCCGAGCTGGGTTTTGGATTCAGGAGTCTGGATTCCCAGCCCCCAGATGGAATAGGGGCTGAGGTCCACACAGGTCAGCGGTGGGAAGTGGTCACTGGAGGGTCAGGGGTGAGCAGCCCACCCAGGGTCATTGGCTTCAGAGAGTGGTGAGAGGCAGCTAGTGAGTTAACTCCGAACACTGCAGTTCACTGAACACCTGCCAGGCTCCAGGCACCTGTTATTGTCATTCTACAGAAAACCCTGCAAGAGAGGACACGGCCCCTTGCTCAGATGAGGAAAATGAGGATCAGAAAAGTTAAAGAAATTGCCCAAAGCCAGCCAGCCAGTCAGTTGGTGAATACTTGAGACAGCACCTGAACTAAGGTGGGCCAGAATCTAAGTCTGTGTTTCCTCTGTTCTGCTCGTAAGCAGCACCTCACAGGTGATGGAGCCACACCTTCATCTCTCTCCCCCAATTCCAGCCCTTGGGTCAGCTGGGTCAAAGCTTGGGTGCAGGCTCCAGGATGACAGGGAATCTCCTCCATGGCTCAACCCCAAATCACAAGATTTCCCCAAGCACAGAGGAAGCACTTGTCAGCCGCAACTCAACCCACTCCACCCCACCCGCTGGCTAAAGCTTTGAGCTCCCTCCTTCCTTACTGAATAATAGAAGAAATCAGAGGCCATAACCTAACCTTAATATCCTCTGTCTGAAGGCTCTATGCAACATCCTACCTGAATTGTAATCTGAGTACTTGCATTCCTCTAGTGACAGAGAGCTCGCTACCTAAAAAATACCCTATTCAACCTCTGGAATCCTGCTAGATGAGTTACTATCTGCCATCCTAAGTCTCCCACTGGCCCCATTCCTGCCCTCTAGGTCACTGCTCTGCCCCATGAAAGCCCCTCTGTAATTTGAATACCATGGCCACTGCCCTCATCACCTCTCCCACTACCACCACCACCTAAGGGGCTTCCATTCTCCTGGTTAAACACTTCCTGATTCCATCAACTATTGTGTACTGTCCTACCCCATTCCCTTCCACCCACCCAAAAGTGTCAGCAGAAGTGACAGCAGAGAGTAATGGTTAAAAGAAACCATTCTGAATGGACGTGGCAATTACCTTTTTGGATATGACAAAGAAAGCACAGGTAACAAAGGAAAAACATAAATGGGACTACAGCAAAATTTCAAAACTTCTGTGCATCAGAGGCCATAATCAAAAGAGTGAGAGGCAAGCTACAAAATAGAAGACAAATTTTGCAAATCATTATTATACAGGGTTATATCCAGAATATGTAAAGAACTCCTACAATTCAACAACAATAAACAACAAATAACCAACTAAAAACTGGGAAAAGGGCTTGAATAAACATCTCTCCAAGAATGATATGTACTGGCCCACAAACACATGAAAAGATGCTCAACATGACTGATCACAAGGGAAATGCATATCAAAACCACAGTGCGATGTCACCTAACACCCAACAGGGTAGTTACTATTTAAAAAAAAACAGAAAACCATAAATGTTGGTGAGAATGTGGGGCAATTAGAACTCTTGTGCACTGCTGGTGAGATTGTAAAATAGTACAGCCGCTATGGCAAACAGTATGGCAGTTCTTCCAAAATTTAAAATATGATCCAGCCAAAACCGGTTTGGCTCAGTGGATAGAGCGTCAGCCTGCAGACTGAAGGGTCCCAGGTTCGATTCTGGTCAAGGGCATGTACCTTGGTTGCGGGCACATCCCCAGTGGGAGATGTGCAGGAGGCAGCTGATCGATGTTTCTCGCTCATCGATGTTTCTAACTTTCTATCTCTCTCCCTTCCTCTCTGTAAAAAATCAAAAAAGAAAAAATAAATAAATAAATAAATAAAATATGATCCAGCAATCGCACTTCTGGGTATATACTCAGAATAACTGAAAACAAAATCTCAGAGATATGTGTACACCCATCTTCACTGTAGCATTATTTATAGCAGCCAAGAGATGGAAGCAACCCAAGTATCCATCAACCAATAAATGGATAAACAAAATGTTGCCTGGACATACAATGGAATATTATTCAGCCTTAAAAGGGAAGGAAATCCTGTTACATGCTACAACATGGATGAACCTTGAAGACATGCTACACGAAATAAGCCAGTCATAAAAAGACAACCACTATATGATGCCACTTATATGAGTATCTAAAGCTGTCAAATTAATAGAAACAGAAAATAGAATGGTGGTTGTCAGGGGCTGGGAGAAAGGAATGGGCAGTTGTTGCTTAGTGGGTATAGAGTTTCAGGTTCATAAGATGAAGAAGATCTTCAGATCTGTTGCACAACAATGGGAATATACTGAGCTACTGTACTTAAAAATGGTTAAGATAGCGCTAGCTGGTTTGGCTCAGTGGATAGAGCGTTGGCCTGTGGACTGAAAGGTCCTGGGTTCAATTCTGGTCAGGGGCACATGCCTGGGTTGCGGGCTCGATTCCCAGTAGGGGGCATGCAGGAGGCATCTGAACAATGATTCTCTCTCATCGTTGATGTTTCTGACTCTCTCCCTCTCCCTTCCTCTCTGAAATCAGTAAAAATATATTTAATTTTTTTTAAAAAAATGGTTAAGACAGCAACCAAAATAAAAAAGGAAAAAGCAATCATTTTGGAGTCAGACAGAACTGGGTTTGAGTCCCAGCTCTACAGACTTGGGGCACATGACTCCGAGCCTCAGTTTCCCCAATTCTACAACAGGGTAATGACAGAATCTGACTCCCAGGATTGCTGTGAGCATTATCTCATTGATTTTTGTGGACTTGTTCACTGCTGCATCTCCAGCTGGTATGTAGTAGGTGCTCAATAAGTGCTTGTTAAATGACAGCATGAGCTAATAATAATAAACCTTGGCCTTTTGTCCTCAGAAGCCCTCTGGCCCACCCCCACTTTCATCCCTAGCAGGGTCCACTCTCAGGTCCTGGCAGGAGAGAGGGGAGCCCAACTCCCCAAGCAGCAGCCCCAGGCTCCCCAACCGCCACTCCGTCCAGCCTGGGCTACAATTCTGTCCATCAATATTGGCCTCCAGCAGCCACACTTGAATGCCCACCCCAATCGATAAGCAGCTGCTGTAATCGATCAGCCCCTGGGGTATCAGAAGCCGGGGGAGGGGCAAGGAGAGGGACAGACAGGGTGTGGAGACATAGGCCCAGAGAGGGTGCAGCAACAGGGAGCCCCCAGTGACCCGGCCACAGCGGGCAGACAGGACAGAGACGATAGAAAACAGAGGCAGAATGAAGAGGGAGAGGAGGCACCAGACCCAAGCTAGGAAGGGCAAAGAGGCAGCAGACACAGAGTAGGCCCCTGAGGAAGAGAGAAGAGGCAGGCACGACCCTGGGAGAAAAAGGGTTTTGGCACCATTTTACAGGAAAGAAACTAAGCTGAGAGATGTAGGAGCAGAGCCAGGATTTAAACCCAAGTCTGGTGTCTCTGAGAGGTGAGGCCTTTGCTACATCCCACAGTAGCTCTGAGCTATCACTTCTGGCCTCCCTACCTGGGCATACCACCCACAGCTTAGAGGGGAGCTGGTGAGGTGCCCCCCCTGCCCCTGGGATGACCCCCTGAGAGCTAGTCAAGATGCTTTAGGAGTGGGGTGATGGAGGTGGGGGTTGGTGCAGAGGTGGCTTGGCCTCGTCAGCAGCGGGCCTCCCAGCCGCTGGACTGGAGGTTCCCTTCCTCCAGCCCCAGCTCTCCACCCTCCTCCTCCCTCCCTCCTAAACCCTTCTGATTGCCACAGCATGACCTTGGGCAAGTTACTCAACACCTCTGACCCGTTTCCTATCCCTAAACCAACGGTAGTAACAGTGTCTACCCCCCTAAGCATCAGCTTCCAAGCACACAGCTTCTGGGTCCCATACCCACCATGGGGGCTCTGATTTAAACAGAATCCAGCCCCTTGCAGGGCCTGGCCCGTGGCTAGTACCCCCATCTGTAGGAGGGGCATCTGCGCAAGGCCTGGATGCAGATGGGCCTCAGCAGGGGGAGGGCTGAGAGGTTCTACAGAGCAGCCTCTCGGCCCTCCCTCCGTGAGCTCCTTTGTTTCAGAGAAGCAAGAGCAGCTGTGGCTGGGGGATCATGTGTGTCCTGCCTCCTCGGAAAGCTGAAGGTCAGTGCCAGCTGGAAATGTGCTGAGAGGTTTGCCCCTCCAGCCCACCACAGTGAAGAGGAGGGGGAGGCAATTAGTCTCCAACCCCAGGACCCATTTGCTGAGCTGTTCACTCACCCTTATTAAACCCTCAGGATGTGCCTGGCCCTGTGCTGGGACCTGGGACTATACAATGAGTCAAACTAATTCACACGCTGATTGTCTAAAAGAGGGGGATGGGGCTTAGTGTCTGCAGAAGCCTGTGGGGGCCAAGGGGAAGTTACAGGGGGCAGGGGGCCAGTGAGGCTACTAGCAAGAAGGGACCTAGCCCACCCTCTGACCGCCTCCCTCACCTGCTGACTTCTGCCTTGGTTTCTTTTTTCTAAAGGAAACTGTTCAGTTATTTTATTTTATTTTGAGTTACAGATAAACCACAGAAGGTGCCACTTTTCATGGAGTCTCCCTCCTGACCCCACAAACTTCAGCAAAAAAGCTGGGGTACCTGAGGAAGAGAGGGGTGCAGAGGTGGAGGGAGAAAGCAGACGGGCCCAAGTTCAGCCAGGGGCCTGGGCCCAGCCCCTCCTCCCTGCCCCAGGGCAGCTGGGGAAAGGGGTCCTCTGATAGAATATTATGGCAGAGAGAGCACGACGGGCGGGGGGGGGGGGGGGGTTGTGGGGGGACAAGGCATGTCCATAAGAATCCTTCCTGGAGAGCAGTGGAGGGAAACCTTGTGTAGAAGCAGCCTTCGCAGAGCCCAGTATAAAGCCCCTGGTCCTAATTCAACGCCCAGCCCCACTCCTTTTCCCAGGCTGGGGAAGAAACTGGGGCAATTCAAGGGCAGAGCTCCTGCCCTTTCCTGCTTCTCTGAATGTGCCATGGTCCTGGGGCTCTGGCCCTGCTCCCCCCCACCCCCACCCCGCACTGGTTAAACAAGGTTTTGCGATTTAAAAAGATAATTCTGAGCAGTTGCATCTGTAAAATAACTATGGCTGCCTTGACAGAGTTTACCATTTACCAGGACCTGTGCTATGCTGCTTGGGTATGGTATCCCCGTTCAAAGAAGAGACAATGCATATCCTAGAGCAGTGGTTCTCAACCTTCCTAATGCCTCGACCCTTTAATACAGTTCCTCATGTTGTGGTGACCCCCAACCATAAAATTATTTTCATTGCTACCTCATAACTGTAATGTTGCTACTGTTATGAATCATCATGTAAATATCTGATATGCAGGATGTATTTTCATTGTTACAAATTGAACATAATGAAAGCATAGTGATTAATCACAAAAACAATATGTAATTATAGATGTTTTCTGATGGTCTTAGATGACCCCTGTGAAAGGGTCATTCGACTCCCAAAGGGGTCTCGACCCACAGGTTGAGAACCACTGTCCTAGAAGATAACAACTTGCCTTAGGTTATCCACTAGGAAGAGGTGGGTCAGGATTAGAACCCAGACCATGCTGTTCATGCTGATTTGAAGGGAAGTGGCAGTGGGGATGGGGGGACTAGAACCTCTGGATGAGGTTAAGGGGGGAGGATAAAGCAAGGGGTGGCCCCAGGTGCTATGCCACCTGACCAGGCTTCCAGGACCATCCCTGGGAGAAAGGGATGATGACATCCTCCTGGCCAGAACTGGCCACTTCTCCCCACATAAAACTCTATGGGCATTCTGAGCCCAAACCTAGGAGGAGCACTGAGCTCTGGGCTGGAAAGGAGGCAGTGAGAACTTTCTGGAGCACCTCCCCCAGCAGGATGAGCTGAAGACCACCAAGGAGGTGTTAATGAAACAGGGAAGCTGCGAACAGACCCAGGAGTGATTCCAATCTGACACCTCTACCCCAGCCCCCACCAGTAATGAGCTGGGACCTGCCCTGTTCCCGAGAGAGAGGAGGTGTAGGGGAGGAGGGGGAATCCTTGGGCATCTTTGTAGTTTCAGATGCCTCTTTTCATCATCTTCACAGCAAACGCACATTTATTGAGCATCTACTGTGTCCCAGGCACTGTTGATGTCATGTCTCCATTTTACAGATGAAGACACTGAGGTTCAATCAGGTCAAGTGGCCTGAGGAAGAGCTAACATTTGGACCCAGGACTGTCCAACTCAGAAGTCTGTGTTAATGCTTTTGCTACTGTGCCTCTGACATGGACCCATGCTAGGTCCTCAGCAGGAAGGTGGGTGGGGTGGGAATGTTCCCATCTGGGGATGGATCCAGGAGCCCAACCCTGGGGGCACTAGGAGTGGGCCCACACTTCCACGAAGGGAGGTGAATAAAGGAAGCACACCCAGCCCACCACCTGTCCTGAAAGTTCAGACCCGGGAAGGAGGAGCAGGCTCCCTGTGTGCTCTCTTCATCTTCCACGTGTGTGCAAAGACAGTGGGGCGGGGATCCAAGGAGGGGCCTCCAGCTCTGCCCACTGCCTGGAAAGGGGATGCAGACTGGAGAAGACTGAAGTAGTAGTGGAAGGGGGTGTACTAGGAAGACCCCAGCCTCCTGGCCTGGGAGGGAGGGGCCGAGCAGGTCTGTTGAGTGGAGCCCCATGTTTGTAAACATCATTTATCAGGGATTAGCAGATGGGCATGCTAATTGCACCTGTGGAAGACAGAGACCTCAAGGTTGATTACATTTACAAACTGTGAGGCCCCCCTGGCGCCTGGCCCTGCAGGAGTGTGTGTGTAGGGGGGTCATTTAGGACCCCAGCAGGGGGGGGGGGTGCGCAGAACCTGGCAATTTAGCTTCCTGCCAAAAGAAAAGTCCAGCCCTGGAAGGAAGCAGGGGTGTTGGCCACAATACAGCTGCTCTGGAAATTCTAAGGCGGCCTCCAACCCTTCGGGGACCCTCCCCACTTGGCTGTGGAGCCCAGACAAGGAGGATCCTGCAAATGCCATTTCAGCCCCTCCCCTCTCCAATTCGCTCTAGTGGTTTTCAGAGGTGAATCACTGAGTGTTGCAGCTGAAAGAGACCCTAGAGCAGTGGTTCTCAACCTATGGGTCGCGGGTCGAACGACCCTTTCACAGGGGTCGCCTAAGACCATCCTGCGTATCAGATATTTACTTTACGATTCATAACAGTAGCAACATTACAGTTATAAAGTAGCAACGAAAATAATTTTATGGTTGGGGGTCACCACAACATGAGGAACTGTATTAAAGGGTCGCGGCATTAGGAAGGTTGAGAACCACTGCCCTAGAGCCTATGGGGAAATTGAGGCCGGGTTGCGAGGAGAGAAGAGCCCGGTGCCCTGACCTCTGGGTCTGCACCTGGGTGCCGTGAGAACAGCCACCATGTCCCAGGCACCGGCTGAGGTCTTCACGCGCATCGTCTCATTTCATCTGCACCAGGCTCCTCGGAAGTAGACACCACGGTTATCCCCATTTTATTGATGAGGAAAGTAAGACTTGGAAAAGTGAAGGGACATGTTCACATTTACACCATCATCAAGGCACAGAGTTGGGACTCAGCAAACTGCCCTGGCCTATCGTGTTACATCCCGACCCTGCCCTCCAGGAAGGGACCTGCACCCAGCACCTTCATTCCCTGTCACAGCCCCTGCAGCTCCTGGGTATGGACCACACCTGGTGAACAGTGTCATGTGTCAGCCACCAGCGGCCACTCCAAGGAGAAGCAGACCTCATCCTGGGCCTTGGGACCTCAGGTGCTTTCTCTGTCTTGAGAATGCCTGGTTTGCGTAACAGAACTACTTCTGGTTCAAATGAACCTATCTTTCCAGAGACCAGCCAGCCTGCTGCCCAGGGATGAAGCAGGGAGGAGCCCCCTGTGCCTGGCTATTAGCCCAGGAGAGTGACCCCTCAGATGGCCCAGACCACAGGGACCCAGCAAGCTGATAAATAGCATGCTCCAAGCAGATCAGATAGGGTTCCAGATACCAGAGGAGTCCATGGGCAAGACTAGGGGCTCTGGACCCTGAGTACCCCCAACCCCAACTTCTAGTTTCCATGCTGGGTTTGGGTCCCTACATGGAAGGAACTCCAGGACACCTGAGTTTATTTTCACCAAATCTGTTAGTCTGGGTTCTCCAGAGAAACAGAACCAATAGAAGACACACACACTTATCTATTTATTTATTACTAGAGGCCCAGTGCACAAAATTTGTGCATGGGTAGGGTCCCTAGGCCTGGCCGGCGATCAGGGCCAATCAGGGCCTTCCTTCCCCCGCGCCACCCCCTGGTGGTCATCACACATCGTTGGAGCAGTCGAACACCCGGTCGAACTCCCAAGGGGACAATTTGCATATTAGCCTTTTATTACGTAGGATAGAGAATTGGCTCATGTAATCATGGGGGCTGGCACCCCAAGTTCTGCAGGGTGAGTCTCATGCTGGAGGCCAATGATGTCATTCCCATCTGAAGGCCAGCAGGCTCGAGACTCCCGAAGAGCCCGTGTTTTCAGTTCCAAAAAAAACCAGTAAGAGTTCTCTTACTCATGGGTCAGGCTTTTTGTCCTATTTAGGCCTTCAACTGATTGGATGAGGCGCACCCACATTAGGAAGAGCAATCTGTTTTACTCAGTCTACCAATTTGAATGTTATTCTCACCCAAAGTCACCCTCACAAACACACTCAGAACGTTTGACCAAATATCAGGGCACCATGGCCCAGTCAAGTTGACATATAAAGTGAACCATCACACTGTTGTTGTGTGCCAGTCCTTGGTGCATAGTTCTTTAGTTTACAGAACACTTTTTTTTGTTGTTAATCCTCACCCTAAGGTATTTTTCCCATTGCTTTTCAGAGAGAGTGGAAGGGTGAGGGGGGGAGAGAGAGAGAAACATTGGTCTGAGAGACACACTGACTGGTTGCCTCCTGCACGTGCCCTAACCAGGGGTGGGGAGCTAACCCACAACCCAGGTACATTCCCTGAAACCCTTGGGTGAGCAGGCCAACACTCTAATCACTGATCAACACTGGCCAAAAACATGTTTTACTGACATGCTCTCATCTTATTTTACATCTCTGCTGGGGAGGGGGCAGCTGGAGCAGGTGTTGATGGTGCCATTCCCATTTTACAGGTGTGGAGACTGAGAAGCCATCTCGGTAAGAAGCCATGGAGCCAGGGCTAGAACCAGCATCTTCTAAAGAACTTTAGGGACAGATGAAAGGTTGCCTGGCGTGTGCTTCCAGACATGCCCTCAAAAGCATGGTGTGAATGATTTGGTAGAGGTTTCTTGGATATGAGCAGGTGGCTGGAGGAACAGTGATTCTCAAACCTGGCTGCACACTAGCAGGGGAGCTGCAAGAAATGCGTGTACCTGGCTTGCTCCCCACAGATTCTGATTTTATCAGTCTGGTGCCTCTGGGATCTGGAATATTAAAAGTTATCCCCCTTCCCTGATCCCATGACTCTACGGTGCAGCCAAGGTACAAAGCCACTCTAGGCTCTTGGCCAAGAGCACAGCAGGGATGGAGGAAACAGGTAGTATGCCCAAGGTTGACTTGTGCCAGCGGAGGTCAGAGCCTGTGTGCCAGGTGGGGACGGGCAGTTCAAGGGAGGATGGAGAGTGCCAATAAAGTGGTGATCTGTGGAGTTTATGAAGGGGTTTCTTCTTTTCTTGAGAGGATCAACTTCGACTTTAAAGCAATCTTAGGCCCTTTTAAAACAAATTCAAATGTCTTTCTAAATTGGCATGACCATTAGAATTCCAAGATAAATGCAGTCCACAGAGAAAGGGCAGTACTATTTACTGAGCACCTACTATGCATGAGGCACCGAGGTCCTGGTGTCCTCTGAATCATCCTAGCAATCCAGAAGGATAGGGTTATCCCCTTTCACCGAGGACGGGACTGAGGCCCAGGCAGGTAAGGAACTTGCCCAAGGTCACACAGCAATCAGAATTTGAATTTAGGGTTGTTGTCCTTCAGATCCACACTCCAGAGCAGTGGTTCTCAACTAGGGGTAACTCCCCCACCCCACCCTCCAGGGACATACGGCAATGTCTAGAGAGATTTTTGGTTGTCACAACTGGAGGAAGGGGGCTGCTACTGGCATCTGGTAGGTAGAAGCCAGGGGTGCTGCTAAACATCCTACAATGCACAGCATAGTCCCCACAACAGAGAATTATCCAGCCCAGAATGTTAACAGCGCTGAGATTGACAAACCCTGCTCCAGGTTCTCAGCCTGGGCTGCACATAACACCTGTGGTGGGGAAGGGGGAGGCTTTACAAATCCTGATGCCCAGCTGCACCCTGACCAACTACATCAGACTCTGGGGATCGGTCCCAGTGTCAGTTGATTCTTAAAGCTTCCCAGGTGGTTCCAATGTGCAGCCCAGACTATTCTAAACTACTTACACCTGTGGCCTCTGTTCCATCTGTGGGACCCTGAGGGACAGGTACCAAATCGGTCCCGATAACAACCAGCAACCCTATCCTCGCCACCTCCCAGAATCAAAGGACAGGCTTCATTGGTTCCTTCCGTGTAGGTGGACTAACTGCTGACTCACCAGTCAGGGGGACTTGAGGACCAGTGGGGTGGGAGGTGTTTGCTAATCTTTCCCTTGCCTCTTGGAGGCCAAGGCCAGGGATCTCCCCAGATGACTCCAAGAGCTTCCCGAAAAGACTGTGGACTAAAGAGCAAGGCTGCCACCTAGTGGATGAATCGAACAGAATGGCCCACCAGTTGAGGTTTTATTTGAGCCTCACAACAGCCCTGAGAGGGAGGTGCCAACAAGGGCTCTGAGGCATATAAAGATGAAGTCCGTGCTCAAGGCCCCGCAGTGGGGCAGGGTGTGAGCCTGGATTTGCACCTGTCTGGCCCACAAAGAGCCCTTGGCTCCCTCTACATTCTCACACTGGTTCGAAGGAATAGAATCCCTGAACTGTGCTGCCCAACTCCTTTCTGATGTTTAGACTTCCCCTTGATGTCCAGGCAGGACCTGGGAGGAAACAGACCCTCTCAACTAGCACATCCTAGAAATTAACAGGCTACCATCTCCAACTGCAAGTGCAAACTCAAAACAGGAAACGGGACTTCTTCTGGTCTCCCTGCAAAGCTCCCTGCTTCCCAAGACAGTGATTACTGAACAGAGCCTGGTGCACACTCAAGTAACAGATTCCAACATTTCACCATGTGGATGCGTGGGCCACCTATCCCCTGCCCTCCAGCACATACACATCTTGAACAGTTCAAGTCAGCCCCCGTCTTGCCTCTCTCTTTCTGATCCTGAGGGCAGTCCTGGGTGCTGAGGCAATCTGGGCCCTTCAGCCGTGGCTGAGGGTTCTTGGGGGTCTCGGAGATGTTGCCCTCTCTTCCCCTTCCTCTGGCTGCAAATGGAGTGAAGAAGAATTCCTGCAAAGACAGACAGAATGATATGGGGAAGAGAACTGAGAAGAGGAAGGACCATATGCCAGGCACTCCCTCATTTCATTCTCAAAAGGATGTATTTTCTGCATTTGGCACAGAAAGCAATGGACATGCAGAATGATTGAGAAACTTGTTTAGGATGAAACAGCTACACATGTGTGATCAGAGGAAAAGAAGTAAGACTCACCTGCAGCCACGGAGACATTCAAGGACTCCAGTCCAGGAGGCAGCTGCCGGCCAGGCAGGATGGTGAGGAGGAGCTGGCAGGAGGCTTGCACCTCTGGGGACAGGCCAGAGCCCTCATTCCCTGCAGAGCACGGGAGCGGGGAAAGGGCAGAGATTAGGGATGCCACAGCTGGACAGGCAGGCACTCAGGAAATGAACAGCTGAGCACAGAAAAGCAGGAACATCTACCTACCCAGCACTAGGAGAGTAGGCTGGTCCCAGAGGAACTCCAAGCAACTAGTGATGGGGATCTCAGAGGATCCGGAAATCTCAGGCCCCGGGCAGCCCACCGTGCCAGCCACGAGCCAGCCCTGCCGGGCTTTGGCCTGAAAGGGGAAAGAAATCATATTCTAGCTCACCAAACCTTCATCAGAGCCCTGGCCAAGGAATAGCCCAACCTTGCCCATATATAAGGTGGGGCAAAAGTAGGTTTACAGTTGTGAGCACTCGAAACAGTTTATTCTTGTGTTAATATTAATTATTAGATTATTTTCCATGCGAACAATTATAAACCTACTTTTGCCCCACCCTGTATGCATTACCTCGATGAGCCATTCAGTTCAGTCAATAATTAATGAGCACCTAGAATGGGCAGACTCTGTTCTAGGCACTGGAGATAGGGCAGTGAACAGCGGCCAAAATCCCAGCCTCATGGAAGGGAGGGCCTCACTGAAATGACTTTTGAGTGGAGATCAGAAGGAGATGAGGAAGCACGGTGTAGACATCAGGGGGAAGAATCTTCTAGGCAGTGATCAGTAAATGCAAAGGCTGGGGGGTGGCTGCTTACCTGCTATGTGTGAGGAACAGCACAATAGCAAGGTGGCCATGGGAAGGGAGCCATTGAGGCAGGAGAGGGAACAAAGGGCTACATAAGGTAGAACCTCAAAGGCCACTGGAAGGACTTTGGCTTATACTACGAGAGAAATGCAAAGGCTTTTAAAAACTCTGAATGCATGATCTGACTTAGGTTGCAACAGGATCTCTCTGCCTGTTGGGTTGACAGCCAATAGCAGAAGCAAGATCAGGTAGGAGGTTTCACAATAATACAGGCAAGAGACGATGGTGGCTTGGACCAGAGTTGTAGCAGTGGAGAGAGAAGAAGTGGTGAGAATATGCAAATAACTCTATGGTAAAACCAAAAGGATGCACTGACAAATGGGAATGGGTGTGAGAGCAGAAAAAAAAAAAATCAAGGGCGATGCCAAGGTTTCTATCCTAACCCCTGAAAGGATGGAGCTGCCATCGATTGAGCTAGGTCTCCAGAAGGAACAGGGGCTGGGCTATGGAACTGTTCAGTTTGAAATGCCAATTAGACAGCAAAAGAAAGCTGTTTTGTTTTATAACTCCTTTAAGATGCTTTTTTTATTCATATTGGAATCATTCTGGGTTGAGGACATTGAGCAGCTTTCTAAAATCCCATCAACTATTATTTAACTTGCTTTTTTCAAACCAGTGTTGCTAGTTGTTTGAAAACAGAGCTATTGAGTAGGTAACTAGATACATGAATCAGGTTTAGGAGCAAGATCCAGGTTAGGCTATACATTTGGGATGCGTTAAAATATATATGCTACTTAGAGCCGTGAGAGTGGATGAGGCAAAAAAAAAGAAAGAAAAAGAAAAGAGAATATATATAT
>NW_005871147.1:3719210-3748953 GCF_000147115.1 Myotis lucifugus | reverse complement strand
CAGTGGAACGGCCAAGTGCAAGGCAATACTGCCCCCTTGTGTCCAGCAAGAGAACAGCAGGGGGGTTCTTTACTTAAGTTTGCTCCCCAAATTTTGTGGGGTTTTTTGTGTGGTAGTGGGGGTTGTTTTGTGTGTGTGAAAGGGAAGAGAGGAAAGGCATAGACTAGTCCTTATTACAGAGCCTTTCAAGCAGGCTAGAAGGAGTCAGTGGGGGGTGGGGGGAGAAAGAGGACATATGTAATACTTTCAATAAAGATTTTTTTTTTAAAGAGCCTTGCAAGCTATGCTCGGAACACATTTACTGAAGACCTACTTAGCAGGTACGGAGGCCCCGTGGCAGACCTGCAGCCGGGCAAAAAGGTATGCCTGGAGAAGTGCAGCAAAGGGAATGAGGCTAGGACGTCTCCAACTTCAGACTCTGTTCCCCTCGTGGTTTTAAAAACCCTGGGATCCTTCCCTCTTCCCGAAGGGATTTAGAGAAGCACAGGAAATGCCAACGTGCTCTCTTCTCCCCCTTCCTCCACCAGTTCCCGGTGAAGTGGCCTGAGAGGCTGATCGTGGCTCATTTCTGCTCCTTCCCGCCACCCCAACCCCTCGGCCCTCACCTGTAAAAATCCGCCCAGGTCATCGGTGAAGAATATGTCCATCACCTCCATAGCCCCCGCGCTGGCCTTGCTGACTACCGGAGTGAGCGGGCAGCTGCAAAGTGACCCCATGCCCCGTGTGAGGCTGCGTCACCTCAAGCCCGGCGCCCTCCCCTCCGCTCCCCTCCCCCGGCCCCCAAGGGTTAGAGATGAAAATTCTGGCGTAGAGAGACCGGCCTAGGGGATCCCCAAAGGGTCAAGGTGCGGAGGAACTCGGCTGCCCCTTGAAATTGGGACACACGGGGAATAATGTCCGTGCCTGTTTCTGCGGCTGGTGATGACCTGGTCCACTCCGAGGAAGTGAGCGGAGCGCAGCACGGCCCCGAGATTCCGCGGATCCTGGAGCCTCTCGAGGACGAGCCACAGCTGCTGGGGGTCATCTCCTGGCCTCGCCTCCCCGGCCTCCGTCCAGGGCCGGGGCCGCAGCGGGCTCACCTCCATGCAGACGCCCTGGTGCACCTGGTGGCGGCACAGGGCGTCCAGCTTCTGCCGTCGGGGCCACAGAACCGGAATGTCCCGCGCTTCCGCCGCCCGGAGCAGCTCTGCCCGCTCTCCCCGCACCCCCGACCTGCCGGCCTGGAGCAGGAGCCGGGCCACGCGGCGGCGGGCGGCCCGCAGAGCCAGGAGGCACGGGGACAGGCCGAACAGGAGTTCCCGGCCGCCGGGGGAGCGCGGGGCAGGCGCCAGGTCATCCCGGAGCAGGCGGCTCAGCTCCTCTCCTCCGGGCCGCTCCCCCCGCCGCGCCGTGCGGGAGGACTGACGCGCAAGCTGGCCGGGAAAACGCCAGGTCGCGCCCCTGAGGGCCCGCAGCAGCGCCATGGTCGATGCCCTTAGCTACGCCCTCAAGAGCTGTCGCTCCAGACGGAGCCTGTGGCACCCATCCCGCCTCCTCAGACAGAGAAACGGACAGTCCAGACTCCCGGCGGGAAGACTGCCTGAGGCAGGTAGCCGGGCCGCGACCGCCCCCCTCCCGACCTCGCGCGGGGCGCTCCGCTTCCGAGTTCGCGCGAGCCCGCTTCCTGCCCGGACGCATTGCGCATGCTCACCCACTAGGCCGTCCCTCCAGCGCCGCCTGCAGGGCTGGCTGAGCAGCGACCCACCGCACGGCAGCCGGCAGTGATCAGCGCTGAGCTGACCCTGCTACTGGCTTCATTCTGCGCCCTTTGAGGTTCCAGGAAGCTGGAGGGTCGCATTCACCCAAGCACCAGCAAAAAAACACTTTACAGAGATGTGTTCAACTAGGTCAGTCGTGGTGCTTCCCTTCCCATTGGATACTGGTGCTTTTCCTCAGAAGTTTCTCCTGCATCCAGCTCCTCCTCTGCGTTTCTACTGCCTTTTCAAACCCGGAGCACCAGTTAGCAGGACTCAGCAGTCACTTCCTACCCTGTGGCAGCTGATTCTCTAAGCCACTGCTCGGTGCCTGTCCCGCACCTGCTGACAAGCCAGCTGATGCCCTAATGGCCAGACTCCTTGCTCAGCACTCAGACCTCCGGGGATCCAGGCTTTTCAGCCCCATCTCACTCCTGCACTAAGTTCTGTGCTGTTCCCACAGCACTGCATGCTCTTTCTGGCCTCTGAGCCTTGCACATCTTGTCTTCTTTTCTGGCTGGCAAATTCTACCAATTTTCAAGACCCAACCCCAAACCACACCTGTTACCCTAAGGTAATCCACACTCCAGAAGTGAGGCTCTAAATTCACCCACTTTCCACTCACCTGGAAGAAATTCTGAGAAACCACCACCCCAGATCACAAAGAAAGCGGAAGAACTGAAAGACACTCACAAAGCCAAGGTCGGTTGTTGCAATTTTTCTTTTTTAATTATTACACTGTAATCCACTTGGGAGGTAGGCCCTGGTATTGTGCTGCCAATCAGAGTAGAGTGATGACCCCCACTGGACTGAAGAACTAGGTGCGGGAAGGGGGAGGAGAAAAGGGATGGAGGGGGCATTGGGGCAGGGAGAGGAGGAAGCTGGAGCCCTCCATAACCACTCAGATAAAAGATGAGGAGTTCCCCCTGCCACCTCATCCCTGAGCAACAGGGGGTGGAGTGTAAGAAGATAGGGGAAAGCCACCCTTCTGGCCAAGGTCCTTCCCCAAGTCAAAGGGAAGAGACCAAGGACAACAAACAAAGGTCAAGGAGCCCAAGAAGGGGACCAAGAGTGAGTTAACAGGTAAAGTAATTAGGGACACCACCTCCTCTCTCCAGCCCACTTTTCACATTTGTGGTGGAAACAATTGGACTAGATAGAAAAGACCTCAAACATTTTCAAACCCCTGGGAGGGGTGGAGAGAGGAAGTGGAGTACAGGAGTCCAGAAATTAACACCTACAACCCAAAGGCCAGCACCAAGCCGTGAAGATCCGTGAAGAGAGGAGGAGGCGCTCCCCACAGGAAGCTAGGTCACCTGCTCCGTGGGCCTCATCTGGATGTCTCCGATCTGCAGAAGGGACAAAGGCTTGAGGCAGTCAGGAAACTGCCACCCTCTTTAAGGCCTCTCTGCTCTCCTCCTCTGGGGATGGTTGGGCTTCTCCATGGGGTGGACAGCCAATGCCAGACTTACCTGGACATGTGGGGGGGTGCTGAGGACATAGATGATAGCCTGGGCCACATCTTCAGGTTTCAGACACTGAGCACCAGGGAAAAGGGGGATTAAGATGAGGACAGAATGGATCCAAGTTCCCTCCCACCACTGAGGTCCTCTCCAGCATCCACATTCCCACCCCAACCCTCTAGGAGGAGTAACGGCCTGGCTAGAAGGACAGGTTCCCTTCCCTCTGCCTTCACTTAGAATGAGGGAGGCCCCACCTTTATGTGTTCATAGGTGGCAGCTGCCTTCTCAGGGTCCTTGTCATGAAGTTTGAAGGCGAATTGTGTCTCCACCAATCCTGGAGAGATGCACTGGGCCGACAGAGAGGGCCTGCTCAGGAACTGAGCTTTGCCCAACCCCAACCCCAATCAGAGGCCAGGCTTTGAGGAGGTTGGAGAGAAAAGGACGGAAGCCACAGGGCCCCAGCTTCACAAGGTTGGCTGTCCCATGTTAGCAGCTGCCTCCTGGCTCCAAGGCTGCCACTGGTGATGATCACAATGATATCTACCACTTACAGAGCCCTTACTAAAAGCCAGGTAAATGTTTGACAAAATGTTCTCTCTTAAAAAACCTCATAACCTGATTATCATCTCAGTTTTACAAATGCAAAGACTGAGGCTTGGAGAGGTTGAGTAAGTTGCCCAAGGTCATTCTGCCTTCAAGGGCAGAGCCCAGAGTCCTGGTTTCCTGCCACTGTGCACCTGGTTTCCCACAATCCCTTGCTTTCCCTCAGTCTCACCCGCCATGTTCCAGTCAGGCCAGCCCCCTCCTACCTCAAAGTCAGTGAAACGGGACACTCAAGTACTGAGCAGGGCCATGCAAGTAGCAGCAGAGCCCAGGAGCTCTGTGCCCAATATGCTCGCAGGGGTTCTAAAGCAGCACACCCTGGACATGGGCTCCCTGGGCAGCATGTGTGGGGGTGGAGAGGGCCTGTGCCTATCCCATCCCCACCAGGGCCAGGCCACACCCTCACCGTGGCTCGGATGTGGGTCTGGGCCTCCCGAAGCTCTTGCCTCAGTCCCTCTGTCAGTGCAGTGACGGCATACTTGGTAGCACTATAGAAATGGGCCACAGACTGGGGTACCACTCGGTGGCCAGACATGCTGGGTAGAGGGAGGGAAGGGGAAAGAAGACAGTGATGCTCCCGAGACCAGCAGTGCCCCCTGCTGTACCAGTCAACCCCACCACCTCGATGCTGCAGGGAAGCCTTCTAAAGGGGACCTCTGGAGGCCATCCTTGCGGCCCACTAATCTAGCTGTTATTCAAGCTGCTCCTGAAAACCCTACTCTTCTAGACGTCTTCCCTACAGTGACCACAGAATCCCCTCTCTTGGTCACGCAGGCTGTCAAAAATCTCTTAATTTCACCTGCACATTCACTGATATGGTTCTATTGGGAGATCTCTGAGGGCAGAGGCCATGTCTCCCCACTCAGAGTGGGGGCTCCCCAATGATACTGTGTAGTCTTTCTTTGTACCACAAGGTGGGGTTCATTCCAGGGCCTGAGGAATGGAGAATCTCCGTGCCAGCAGAGCCCCTAGGCTTCCACTGCAAAGACAAGGGCTGAGCCACCCATTCCAGCCAACTAGGGGCTGGCACTTGACATACACTATTCTTCCCCTCACCATAATCATGCCATTGGGTGTTAACTGAGTATTAAATCCCTACTTTACCAAAGAAACAGGTCCAAAGAGGTCAAATAAGCTGCAACAGATCACCCAGCTAGGAGGGTGAGTGGTGATCTGCGCTCTAGCCCTCGGCCACCTGTCTCACCTGTTGATGTTAATGATGTGCCCATCATCCACATTCCGCTCCTTCATGGACTGGTAGGCTTCCCGCGTGCAGATGCTGAGGGCCAACACATTCACCTGCAGGCCAGGGAGGGCAATGGGATGTCTCTAGCTTGGGCCCATCTGAGCAGGTGATGGAGCCACAGAGAACCCCCAGGAAGCATTCCAAAACAGTGCCTAGGTCCTACCAAAGACCAACAACAGACCCAGGGCACTGTGCCTTAGCGGTGCCCCTCCCCCTAAAGCTGCCAGCCCCCGCTGACAACAGAGACAGCTTCTCTCCCTGGGTGACCCTCAAGTTCCTGTGAACAGGAATAGAAACCCCCCAAATCCCATACACAACCCAGGAACCCTCTGTATCTTGGCTGTCTCCTCTCCAAATAGTAGAATCTCTGCCTCAGGGAACCATCTCCTTTTCTTCTCCAAATACCCTCTTCTCTGGGACAGTGCCCCTGATCCTGCTCTCTCCTAAACAGCCTCAAATCCTTCCTAAAATGGGTTTAAAAATCTCTCTCCTCAAACACACCATGGCCTCTCCCCACCTTACCCAGCTATTCTCTGCTCCTTTCCTGTCCCCTCCCTTGAGATCACTAGTAGAAAAGGTCTGATCCTCCTTCCTTTAACCTCTGTTCCATCTACAGAACTAGGCACAGAGACTCTTAAGAGGGTGGGTAACTTGTCGTGGAAGGCAGGGGACCTCCCAAGGGGCTTCCTGCCTTCTGCCCTCTCCTCCTCGCTCTGGCAGAGGTGACACCAAATCCCCACCACCCTTCATGGAACAGAGGCCTGAAGAAGTGTCTCTGTTCTAAAGCTCCGGCCCAGCCCCACCCCTAGCTTTACCCAGGAGGACAAGCAGAGATAAAGCTTTCAGCAGGTCCTCATGTCTCGCCTCTCCAGAAGAGACGGGACCAGCCGGGAAATTAGATGTTTGTCCTTATCAGGTGTCAGAGCCAGGCATCAGGACAGAACACCCTGGGCGTGAACCTGCCACAGCATTCACAGCAGAAGGACACAGGAGGCTCTCAGCCCTGTTTCTGGTCCTCTTAGCAGTGTGGGTTTGTGGGGCAGAGAACTCAGCTCCTGAGGGCAGAAGGAGTAGGAGAAACAGATCCCTGCATGTCAGGGAAGTGAATCTCCTAGGTCTGGGAGTTAGGGATGGGAGTGGAGAAGATGTCTCATAGGATGACCCTAATAGAATTACATAATGTTATAGAGGGGCCTTAGGGATTTAACGTAAGTCCCTCACTTTATAGACGGGCAAGTTGAGATCCAGGTTGAGAGACCCACCTACTGCAGGTGAGGGCCACAACTCAGATCTCCCAGAAGGCTCTGTGGTCACTGTTCATTTCCTGGCCCAAACACCTGTTAGGTGCTAAAGCTTCTGTGAGCAGATATGAAAAGAATTGTGTGGGGCCCGGCTGCTGTGGCTCAGTGGTTGAACATCGACCCATAAACCAGGTCACAGTTCGATTCCTGGTCAAGGCACATGCCCAGGTTGTGGGCTCGATCCCCAGCGGGGGGCATGCAGGAAGCAGCCAGTCAATGATTCTCTCTCATCATTGATGTTTCTATCTCTCTCTCCTTCTCCCTTCCTCTCTCTGAAATCAATATATATATATATATATATTTTTTTTTTTAAAGAATTGTGAGGGGAAAGACACATTGCATTTACACACTGCTTTCAACTTCTCAGAATAATTTCATACCTAATATTGCCCCATAATATAGTCCAGAAGTTGAAAACCCATGTCCTACAGGCTGTGTTTGGGCCACACGTAGTTTTAAAGCATTTTAAATTCATTTCCAACATGTATTAGAAGGTTTCATTCATTCAAAAAATATCTATTGTTTCCAGGCTGAGGCTGTAAGAGAATAAAACACACAAAAATCCTTGCCCTCGTGGAATTGAGATTTCAGTGAATGGGATGGATGGAGTGTCACATAAAAACCCAGGCTCCCCATTCCTCTCATAAGATTTGGCCACACTGGGCCACATTGCCCCACAGCAGTGACACTGGACACTAGCAGTGGTTGCCCCTATACATGGCCTTGTGCTTTCTCACTTACTGCAGACCCCACCTGACCTGCCTCACTCTCTTATTACCTACCTGGCCACAGGGGACATTAGAGTTAGTGACCCCAGATATTGATGGTATAAGTATGTTCATCCCAATTAAATGTGACAAGACTGAAGCTCAGAAAGGGTAACTACCTGCCTGAAGCCACATAGTTGCTGGCAGGGCTGGTTAAGAACATTGTCTCCTGTCTCTTTGCTCCTTTCCTTCCCATAAGACCATGTTCCCAAGCACCCATAGTGCTGACATATGGGGACATTCAGTAAACACCAGCTCTCTCCCCTACTGAGCTTTCTTCCAATAGAAGAAATCAGCCTAGACTTTAAGAACTATGCCCAGGGCCTCAAAGGAAAGAAGAATGGAAAAGACATGGCCATTCATCCACTCACTATCCCTCTGGTAGGAAAAGAAGAAAGGTAACAGTCAAGGTGCCCCAGGAAGGAACCCAAAGCTCCCTCTTGCTATTGTCCCATCCGGAGCAGTGCTCTGGCTCACCACCTCTGGGCTCCCCACCGTCCTCCCAGCCCCCCTCTCCAGGTCTGCAGCCCTTACATTGAACATGTCCTTCCAACCGCTGGTGCTGCCTGAGAGCAGGGTGTCAGGCCGGGCCAAGCCAGCATTGTTGATGCAGATGTCCACACCGCTGTGCTGAGAGCGGATAGCCGAGAACATAGAGAGGATGTCCTCTTCATTTGACAGGTCACATCTGTAGGGGATCAAAGTCCCGGGGTAGCCTGCACTCTTACATTCGGCAGCCAGCTCCTATGAAACCCAACAGGGATCTAACTGGAGTGAGCTGCTCACTCCCACACCTCCCCTGCCAGAGACAACCTCCCTCTGCTGTCACCGCTTATAGAACTCTCTCCTTTGGTGGCCACCTTTTGGTCACACTGATGTTGGGACTGCCCATCCCCTAAGCTTGTCTTCTTTGGTCAAAGTCCAGGGGATGAGTGCTCCCTGAGTGAGGGAGGGGAAAGTTGAGATTATCAATAGAGTAACCTCACGGATAAACTGGAGTCTTCAATTCTAAGAAAGGGGCCAGGGACTGGGAATGGAATGGTTTTTCTCTTCTTCCTCTCCCTCAATAGAACACCTTCTCTGCTCCTACATAAGATGCACCTCTCACCCCACCCCATACTTCCACCGGTTCCACGAGCCACTGAGCTGGTTATGCCAGGGCTTCCATCTCTTCTCCCCCATCACCTCATCCAAGAGGGCTTATATCTGAACTATCACCCTCCCTCCACAAATGGCACACGTATTTTTTCGATCGAGCCCGTTTGCCAATCTTCCTTCGCCCTACATATAGGAAGGGTCAGGAAGTTAGGACAAATTCTCTCTGTCCCATGGTGCACCACCCTCCACCCCAAAGTTTCTCTGGAAACTCTGAGGCAAGTCAGGTGACAAGTGACATTGGCACCCCCTGTGTACTGCCAGGGCCCTCAGCACTCTGAAGAGCCCTGAGGAAGGGGAAGACCTGAGAAAGCAGAGCCACTGAGATCCCTGTGAGGAAAGCTGACATTCAGAAACAGGGAGAAACAAGCCCCGTGGCCTTGAGGCCAGTGACTGGGCACCTGAGTCTCGTGAAGGTGACTATGTACATGTGGGAAGGTGACTATGTACATGTGTGGGAGGGAGCAGACTAGAGGGTACGGGGTGCCCTAGAGGAAAGCCAGCTTAGCCAGCTGCCTTGGCCCACAGCCTCCCTCCCCGCAAACCAAGCTGGGAATAAATGGCTGGATCAAATGACCTAGGAAATTCTTTTCTGCTTTAACATTCCAAGTTTAAAAGGTATAGTCGTCTGGGACTCAGAAGCCCTTCACCCAATCTTACCTACTCACGACCACCTCAGGAAACAGGGTTTCTCTCTCTAGGAGGCCAGAGCTCACACTCTGTTTCACTATCAATCAACCCATCAATAAAAGCAGATTGTGGGCAAGGTAACCTAGAATTCTCCCCACCTGGCAGGCAACTTGTCCCTTCCTCCTCCAGACTCAGAGCCCCCCCCAGGAAAGCCAGACTAGAGGGACTGGGAATATATTTCTCCCTGTCCCTGCCCTTTCATTGCCCCACCGGTCCTCCTGGGGCTAAGTGATCTGCTTGGAGATTCCCTTGGGGCTCAGGGACTCCCTTTCCTGGCTAGTTTAGGGCAGGGCAGTAGGAAGAGAAGACAAGGGTGGCTTTAGACTTAGGGAATCCACTGGTCTTATCCCTGGTCTAACCCTCTAGGTTCCAAGGCTCCTGAGCTCCAGGAGAAAGGGAGGGGCAGAGTAGGGCAATGGTGTAACCAGGTGACCTTGGGACTATCTAGGAGGCTATAAAATATACCTTTGGGCAGCAGCAGGGGAGGGGACAGCCCTCCTTCCTGTATACCCTCTCCCTCTGCCCCCACCCAAGGCTTCCTTACCCTTGCCCTGCACAGGGACGCTGAGCAATGGTGGAGATTATGCCCTGCAGCTAAGCACTAGCGTGACCCCTGAGAGTGATCTTGCTGGGCAAATCCAGGGAACATGATGGAAATTTCTCCTCTTCTTCCCCCATGCTCCAACATGGCCAACTTCGTTTCATTGGTCTCCTGCTGCTCACAGCTCTGCTCCCAACCCCACTTTAAGAGGAAGCCCGAGTTCCATTTCTAGTGCTTTGTCCTCCTCAGGGCTCGCATGTTCAATGCCTATTTCACCTCCTCAGTCCCACCTAGGACAGTCAAATTGGAGAAGGGTCTATCTATGAACACCCCACTGTCATTCCTTTATGCCCACTGGGTAGGGGGTTAACCCTCAGGTTTGGGGGTGGAGGGGGGACTAGCCCGTTTGTTTTTGTTTGTTTTCAGAAAAACCACTCCCACCTCAACCCCAACCTCAGACCCGGGTTAAAAAAACAAAAACGATCACCAACATAACCTCTAGCTTCTGCTCATCTGGCTGACCAGCCACTTTCCTTGGCTCTGTGGGCTGAGTCTGGGGACCAGAGAAAGCAATCCAGTAGCCAACGTAGCCACTGAGTCCAGAAAGCTTTCTTTCCTTCTCCCTGGCTGCCTCGCCAGCCGGGGATCTCTGGTTCCCCTTTCCTGAGCCTACCCGAGCAGGCAGGTAGGAGGGAGAAAGATGCCAGAGACTTGGTACAATGGGGTAGGGACTGTTCCTGAAACGGCTCCTTAAAAGAGGGCATTTCAGAGGCCTGCCCTACTAGGCATCACCTTGTCCCTAAACCCGTGGCAAATGGCCCGGGGGTGGCAGGCAAGTGAGGATAGCGTCCCAGCCCGACTCCGGCCACT
The DNA here is from genome assembly GCF_000147115.1 of Myotis lucifugus. NCBI lineage: Eukaryota > Metazoa > Chordata > Mammalia > Chiroptera > Vespertilionidae > Myotis > Myotis lucifugus. The sequence continues at coordinate 3,738,584 of NW_005871147.1, read as the reverse complement.
CCCCCTCCCCCACCAGGACCCGACCCCGGCGAAAACGACGCCTCCCAGGGCACCCCGCTCCCCAGCCAGGCCTTACCTCTATGTTGCCTACGGTGCGAGCACAACCCACCACCTTCAGCCCCTGCTGGACCAGGGCCCGGGCCACGGCCGCGCCGATGCCCCCCGAGGCGCCCGTCACGAGTGCGAGCCGGTCGCGCCACCGCTCCATGCCGCCCCGGGCCATCTCACTGCGCGAGCTGGGCGCCTGGACGGCGGAGCTGGGCCCCAGGTCGCAGGGGCTCGGCCGTTCCCCTACCGCCACGGCAGCCGCCGCCGCCCGGCCCGCCTCGAGTCCGCGCCTGGAACCGCCTCCAACCTGGCCGGCCTGCGGCCGGGACTCCACCCTCCTTTCCTCGACTGTCGGCCACATCCCGCCGGAGGGCGTAGCAGCCCGGCCGTCCCGCCCCCCGCGCCGCCCGGACATGGCCCCGCCCCTTCCGGTCCCGCCTCGCCCCCGGCGCAGGGAACTGTCCGTTCTATCGGTGAGGGCCTGCGCTGGAGGGTCCCGGGGTCATGTGGTCCGGCTTCCCAGGTGAGCTCTACCCTTGGGGCAGGGAAACCGACGTGTAGCAGGAGTTTGCTCCAGGCCCGAGGATGCACGTACGTACCCTCGCCGCATGCTCAGTAGCCCTTCCTGTTCCTGACCCAAGGCCAGGAAGAGAAATTAAGGGCACTTAAGGTGACTCCAACGCCCTTCTAAACCAGCCGGTGGCTGATGGGTGACCTTGGGAGGGACTCTCAATCCTACTAACCAAGAAGTGATGGTTAAAAGTGGAACCACCTCCAAGTACATGTGCACTGGGGGATTCTGTCCCAATGGACTACTTCCAACTGCCCTAGACCTTCTCACTCTCATTGCAGCAAATATATAGATGAAACCAATAGCTAACTTTTATTGGGCATTTACGGTGTGACATGCACTTTTAAGCATTTTAAATATATTAATATGCAGAACAGCCCTATGAGATAGTACTTACTAATACTTTCATTTTTGAGATAACTAAACTTAGTTAAGACAGAAAGGGGTAAAGCATGGTTTGGACCACAGAGGATGTGCTCCTAAAGTGCCTTCACTCCATTCTCCCTTTTGTCTCTTCCTGGGTTGTTGGTTTTGCTACTTAGGATATATTTCATCAAAGCACTGAAAGCTGCGTCACTTCTGCATTCTTTAAATATATATATTTGATTTCAGAGAGGGAGAGAAACATTAATGCTGAGAGAGAACCATTGACTGGCTGCCTCCTGCACGCCCCTCACTGGGGATCAAGCCCACAACCCAGGTATGTACCCTTAAACCAGAATCGAACCTGGGACCCTTCACTCCGAAGGCTGACGCCCAAACCAGCTAGGGCCATTTCTGCATCCTTAATATAGCCATCCTTCCAAAGAAAAAATGTATCCATCTAACTACTGGAATCCCTCTAATGCAAGCAATGGAATAAGCATGTGGCTAGCTTATTCATTCAACAAGCACTCATGTATTTGGCCAGCAGGGCAAAAATTAACACAAACCCAGCTCTTGCTTTTAGGGATCTCAAGAGGAAACTTGACTGCCAACAGGTGGTGGAGAGGGGATTGGGACCAAAGCCAAGGGCTGTGGGAGGCCCTTGGTCAATCTTTATGGATTCCAGGATGAAAGCAACAGGATCAGAGAGAAATCATGACTCATTTTACCTCTGCCCCAATCCCTATACAACACTAAGATCTGAAAAGACAGCTCAAGAGGTGGATCAAAGAAATGCCACCAACTATAAAAATTAAATCTCATTAGGCTTCTGATGTTGCCCACTGAAATTTGATTAGAAATCTGATTAAGCAGTAGAAAGCCCATAAAATTCACTCCATCCCCATTGCACAGAGGTACTGACAGTCCCACCACCTGTATGCTGCCCACCAAGTATTATCAACATGCAGACAACAAAGCTCTAAGCATGTGTTTATTGAACTACTGACTCAACTTTTTAAATAGCAGCTAAATGCTACTCCTAGGGGAATCTCTCCTTCAGCATTCAGACAGCTTGTGAAAGCAGTGAACTGTAATGCCATAGTAACTTTATTGTTGAAAACCACGTAAGAACATGCACTTACAAAGACCGCAATGTGGTTAGCTCTCAGTGCAGCCTTCTGATCCCAATTCTACCCACTGAATAATTACTTAAACAGGCAATCCTTGCTTGAAATTCTGCCAAATTTTGTTTTCATTCTTCTAGTTCAATATGAACCTCTGAATTTAAGTTGCTTTGTGTTATGTATAAGGGAACTTTAAATAATGGCAATTAAGTCTTATGAGAAAGTTAGATGCTGGCCAGTGTTAAAAGATAAATATATAAAAACAAAAGATTGGAAACTGCTTTTCTCAGCTGTCAATTCTAAAGTAAGAATTTTGTCAACAATCTGTCTCTATCCTCATTTGCTCTTTATCCTCTCTAACATCAACATTGGCCAAGTACCAAGTCCACAAGTGGCAAATATTAAAATAGTGCCACACATTAAGCAGAAACATGTACACCAAATTTTACTGTGCATATTAATAAATATTCTTTATTTAAATTTTGCACATTGCGCTTTAACAGTACATCCAAACATTTCGCAAGTGGATGTCTACTTTGTAAAACCATATATTCAGCTCATTGTCATTTCTGTACAGAAGTATAAGTACAACATTACTTTTTGCCACTAAGTTGCTTTAGTAAGTCTCACAGGAAGAGAAACATTTAATGAAAGAGATGGCTTAAATCATATGGCAGGCCTGTGCAGCCACTAAAGACACAAGCCTAAAGAAAGAACAAACTAATGAGGTTACCTCCACCATCTCCCAAAACAAGAAAGAATCACATTGATTTAAGATAAAATTTTGCTGTAAGTCACTAAATTAAGAGGTTTTTTGAAAGAGAAGGCGCAGTAGTCATCTTGAGTGTTTCATTGAAAGACAGAGCTATTTTATTTATTTAATTTGCTCCAGCCGTTGTCAACCAGCCACTACAAATGGGCCTCTTGTGATCATTTAAGCGGCAGTATTTATTAAATTTCTCCTTCAGATGCTGTCGGTATTGTTCTCTATTGCTGTAGAAAGACTGGTTATTGGCCATAAATGACTGTATTTCATCTTGTGAGATAAAGATTTCCTCATCTGAAGTACATTCAGACTCATCCTGCAAATTAAAGGAATAATTAAGACTTTGATTTAAATTAAAGAATGCAAAATGTTATGCTGATGGAGGACAGCTAAATATTAAAAAGCAGTCTAGCTTTTTAGTTTCAATTCAGTAAAATAAAACCTTTAATTGGAATGTTCACAGAATAAGCATAATGTTATTCTGTCTTAGAAAGTACTAAATGAGAATAAAATTCAACTCAATTTGATTTGGTCTGAAACTCTGGATCTATCATTTTTCCTAGAAGCCTATAATGAGCCTAGCTGATACCAACATATCTTCTTTCTGCCTTAAAGAAATGACTAATTAGAGATGGTTACAGCTAAGTTACCAAATTTTAAATAACCAGACTTATCTCTAGTTGATCCTAAGCTGAAACTTTTATCTCTACAAATTAAGTAAAATATAACCTTTATTAACTTTAAGTTACACAGCAACAACATCTAACTTTATAACCTTATGAAAAAGAAAAAACTAGTATTCTATAGAGGATTTGGTTCCATTAAGATCCTATAGAAAAGACACCACCCTTCTCCTTCCTTCCCCCTCCTCTAAGCCCCACACAAGCTATGCACTAGATCACTTGGAATCAGGTATATATACCTCATTTCAAGTATCAAGAACTAGAATCAATTATAAAAGGTTTTCCATGTTCAGTTATGCTTTTATCATGCATGACACCTAAAGGAAGTAACCTAAAAATATGGGCTGTCGTTCAGATTCTGCTCTGGAAGGGTGGCTACTATATAAATTGCCACTCAGAAAGGCAATTTGCTTACAATAACCCTCCTCTTGAAGGAGGCAGATTCCTAGACATGATGCTAACTCTACCCTCATCTCCTAACTAGTTTCTTCTACCTTTGAGAGAAAGGAGAACAGGGAAATGTACTTCTGAGTAGCTGCATAAACCATGAGTGGAAGAACAAAAATGAAGTCACCAAAACAATAATGAAATAATGCTCTTAATTTCCCCCACTTCCAACTTTAAACCCTCAAAAATTCTGTCCACTCCCACATCTAGCCATGGGCAATCAGTTATCCACAATAAGACATCATGGTTTACTTACAAGGAGTTCAACTAAGCTCTTGGCACCTTTTCCGGAATCAGGACCAAATGACATTTCTGTAGGTTCTGCAAACTGTGGTACATTTTTTCTATGCTCAAACCAAGGCAGTGGCTGCCCACCCTTTTCAGAGCTACAACAGCTTTCAGGATGTGCATCTTTGGTCTTGTCACGGTGGAACAGTGTGTGCACGGTATTTCCTGAGGTCTCTCGATTTCCTGGATCTGTAATACAGCTTCCAAGCTTTTGGATCTAAAACCATAGCAAAAAGATTTCCCAGGTAAGAAGGCAGTGATTAATAGCAAAAAGCCCCCAAAGTGTATTAAATTTCTAAAAAGAATAATGAATAAAAGCAGCAGCTGAAATTTATTAAACACTGCATACTGGGCACTATGCTAACCCAGCAATATAATCTCATTTTATCTTCACACTAGAGGCCCAATGCACGAAATTCATGCAAGGGGCTCGGCCATCGCAGCCCTAGCTGTCCAGTCTAATGAGCATATTACGTTTTTATTATTACAGAAGATAACTTAATCTGAGAGAGACCTTTTTCTCCATTTTAAAGATGGAAAAGTATGATCAAGCAAGCTTTCAAAGTATTATAAAAAGAATGAATTGGATTTATGACTCTCATGGATTGTTGGACAAATGACCGCATCACACACCCACCCAAATCACAAGATAAGCAACCAATGGAACTGCATAAGATACTCATTCTTAAAAAAACAATAACAGTAAATCCTAGCAGCTAAGCTGCACACTTGCCACACCAAGGAAAAGAGGCTGTTCTCCCCTCAACCGCAAAGGCTTCAGAATTGCAAGTTATGACACTTACATGTTCATCACATTTCAACATCTTGCTTTTCTTTTTCTTCTTTTTATTTTTTCCTTTGGTGTTGTTCTCTTCGGAATTTGCCCAACATTCAACACAACTATCACCATCATCCTCTTTGTCTTCACAGTGATGAACACAGGAGTCATCACCTGCAGAAATCAATAATCTCTTATTTATGTGCTTAAATCAGCCATGTAGCAGAAATAATTGGGAAGCTTAATCTGAACCTACCGTGTTCGTCATGATTACAAATGCCTTCAGTGCAGGCAACATCTGAACCCTCCCGGGAACCTGTTTCACTCCCTTCCATGCTAGATGAATATCCACAATCACTACCATTACAGTGTGGAGATAAGCCTGAGAATTAATTAGGTGACAGTTAAAATTAACATACCAATAAATATGTTAAGACAAAATGTGAACTATCTAAAGACCATAGAAAATTTTCAAAATTAATGGTTTATTAAAAGTAGAAAGTAAAACACAATTAGGGATTTACAATTTCTTGTTTTTATCAAACACTAACAAATCAAACACCATAAAGAAAAAGAAATATTAAGTGTCTGACCAAAGGAAACTCTTGGTACTATAAAGCAATTCTTGAATTCTAGGTTACAGCATTTCTAAAAGCTTACATTTAAAAGGAAAAAACAAACTTAAGAGTTAATTTTAAAAAGAAACTGTATTTACTTACCTTTCTTTATTTTAGGGGACCCCAAAAGATTGCCACTGCTAGGACAGGTACACGATGTATTTTCGTTGGTAACAATTACTTCTACACAACTATTACCATCTTCAGTGCTGCCACAGGCTTTACAGCTGTTTTCTATGAAGTCTGTTTCCTTTAAGGATCAGCATTAAGAAACAGTTTTAAAAAGGTTTACCCCCAAAATGGCTACACTTACATTAACTAATTAGATAAGTTATGAGGCTAACAATAAAAAAACTACTCTCACAAAAAAATATTAATTCACTTCAAGACTTTGAACCAACTAAAAGCAAGTTGAGTTAATGGTTCCTTAGGTCAAAACTATTTTCATTGTAATACTAAGATGTGATCTGCTCTTTCACTATATTGACACACTGATGATACAAAAGCAAGTGGAAAAAGTTCCTGGGGCTTTAGCAACACAAATCAAGGCAGTGGCAACCAAAGTGTACTAATAGTCACTGTATTCTTCACTTGTCAAGCACTCTCAGGAGACAGATATTTCACTTCTAAATGTCTTTGAAGCAATAAAAATATTAATTTTATTAAATATAAACCCATCAGTAAATGTCTTTTTAAGAGCCTGTATGACAAATGGGAAGTACACTTGAAGCACTTTTGCTGTACACCAAAATACAATCACTATCTCAAGGAAAAGGTACTTGTGCCACTGTTTCAATTGAAAGCTAAATTAGTTGCTATTTTTCCTGGATCATCAATTTACTTGAAAGAAAGAATGAAGACAAACTATGGTTACTCAAACCTTCAATATTAAAAGACATTTTCTCAAAAATGAATGAAGTTAAAAAACAAAAATGAAGTCAGCCCATCACTTCAAGGAAAACAATGAACAGTATTTGTTGTCAATGATAAAATTCACCAAACTTTCAAACTCAAGCAGAATTCTGAAACTTGCATATGCAAGCACAATGAGCTTGAAGCTTCCCAATACTTAAAAATCTTTCTGATGAGATCAGCAGTGGTTTTAACGTGATTGATTATCTGGTATTATATAATGAAATGTCAATACCTGGGAAGATACTCAGTGAACCAGTATCTTTTTAAAAAAAAAAAAATTTTTTTTATTGATTTCAGAGAGAGAGAGGGAAAGAGAGAGAAACATCAATGATGAGAATCATTGATCAGCTGCCTCCTGAATGCCCCCTACTGGGAATGGAGCCCAAAATCCAGGCATGTGCAGATTGGGAATGGAACCATTACCTCCTGATGTGTAAGTTGAAGCTTAACCACTAAGTCACACCGGCTGGGCTGAACCGGTATCTTTCAAATAACCTTGCATTCTGTTGCAAAATCATGCATAAGTAAAAGATCTATTCAAAGTGCAAGACTTTCTTCATATGCTTCAACCAGCAAGAGAAAAACAGAATGAATGTAGAAGCAGATATGAGAATCCACCTGATTGATTCCTTTAAGCCAAATATTAGAGATTTGCAAAAATATAAAATAATGCCACCCATCTCATCTTTTCTTTTGAAAATAGTTAATTTTCAAAAAATGTTATTTGGCCCTGGCCAAGGGGCTCAGCTGATTGAAGCATCGACCTATACACCAAAGGGTATAACAGGTTCAATTCCCAGTCAGGGCACACACCCAGGTTGTGGGTTTGATCCCAACAAACCAGGGAGCATACGGGAGGCAACCAATAGATGTTTCTCTCTCTCCCATCCCTTCCTCTCCTTCTAAAATCAATAAATACATCCTCGGGTGAGGATAAAAAGAAAAAAAGGTGTTATTTATGTTAACACATAATGAAATTATTTTTAAAGAACCAATAATTTAAAATTTTTCCATTTCAATTTCTAATACTGTAATATTGACAGATACAATCTACATAAACAAAAGATTATGGGCACCTTAATTTTTAAGAATGCAAACAGGTCCTAAGACCAAAAAGTTGAGAACTGCTCTAGGTCATGTTCGGAGTTAACTTTTTAAAAAAATATATTTTTATTGATTTCAGAGAGGAAGAAAGAGATAGAAAATGATGAGAATCATTGATCAGCTGCTGCCCACACCCCCCAAACTGGGGATCAAGTCTGCAATCCAGGCATATGCCCTGACTGGGAATCAAACCATGACCTCCTGGAGTTAACTTTGATCTAACAGTATACCAAGGTCAGGGAAAAAATAGCCAGTTTGACTCAGTTGATAGAGCCTCGGCCTGTGGACCAAAGGGTCCCAGGTTCGATTCCAGTCAAGGGCATGTACCTCGATTGCAGGCTCCTCCCAGCTCGGGTCCTGGTCAGGGCTCATGCAGGAGGCAACCAATTGATGTGTTTCTCTCACATCGATATCTCTGTCTTTCCCTTTCCCACTCTCTCTAAAAATCAATGGAAAAATATTCTCTGATGAGGATTAAAAAAAAAAAAGATAACCATCTTTATAAAACAAACACATGACTAAAAAATTTGGCTTATACAGATTATAACAGGAAAAAAGGCAGGAGCTCACATTCTGGAAAAAGGATAGTGAAAATGCCGAAATCTAGCAAAAAAGCAATACAATGTATTCATGAGTCAATATTAAGGAATACTACCTTCTCTTGGCTTACTTCCTTTTCCTCTGCTGTTTGGAGGGGAGTAGGAATGTCACATACACATTTATTTTTTCGTCTATTCTTCCGTTTTTGGCGTTTCTTTTCTTGCTTGAGTTCTCTTACTCGTTCCTCCTCTGAAAATTCTTCACAAAGTTGTTCCAATCGGCTAATCCCTTGTACTTTTTCCACGGTCATCTATTACAAAAACAAAAGTTGAAAGTGAATAATTGTGGTCAAAACTTCCTTTATTTTCCATGAACATTCTCATTTGTTAATTTTAAATGATACCACAAACACAGAAACTGATTATTTCATGCTGCAATTCTGTCAGATAATCCCCACAAAGAATTTCAAATATTAATACCTTAAGTGATGACAGTCTTAAAATCTACACAGGAAGTGAATATACAACTAATCCCTATGGGAAAGGCAGACTTATACACACCAGCATGTTCTAATTTCAGAATTTTTTTTCCCTATTTCAGAATTTTAACACAGCAAATTAAGCATTCATTTCGGCACATAATAAGAAGACTATTTAATATTTAACCCCATTAGATGATTTAGTTATTGAAGACACGAACATACAAGGAGAAAAGGAGTAAGAAATCTGTTCAGCAAGAACTAGTACAAATCTCTTCAGAATGCCTAGAACAGTGCTTTAAGGTCATGATAGGCTTCTGAAAAAAGCATTTGTAGCTTTCATACCATTTTCAGAAGGGACTGGTGAACCAAAGAAAGGATTATAATCATGTCCTACATCAGTGATGGCGAACCTATGACACGCGTGTCAGAGGTGACACACTAACTCATTTTTTCGGTTGATTTTTCTTTGTTAATGGCATTTAAATATATAAAATAAATATCAAAAATATAAGTGTTTGTTTTACTATGATTGCAAATATCAAAAAATTTCTATATGTGACATGGCACCAGAGTTAAGTTAGGGTTTTTCAAAATGCTGACACGCCGAGCTCAAAAGGTTCGCCGTCACCGTCCTACACTATAACAAAATATTCACTAGCCAAAAATGTATGTTCTATAGTGTTTAACTGAAAAAAAAGGTTACCAAATCACAAGCACTGAACCCAATACCGACATTATAAAGAGCCTCGTGTACTTCTAAGAAGTAGTTCTTACATCATGGCATTTTGACAGCATTTACTTCATATTATTGGACTTCAGCAAGCATACTGGGTCTCATTAAAGGCTTCTAATTTTGTTGCTTATTTCTGAGCTGCTTTTAACTTTTCATTAGTTATGCTTCATGGCAGCATCTTGTTAAATAATAACCAACTTCAGTTTTCTACTCTGAGAAAATCTACAAAGCCACGGCAGGCAAAACAAAGAAAAACCCACAAACTTCTTTTAAATTCCAGTTCCCCAGGAAACTTCTTCCCTAACCTCCCAAAAGACAGGACATTGTATCAATGGATTGCAGCCCTCTGAGGCAAGGTGAGCCTGGTGGCTTACACTAAGAGTCAGCCCAATAACTTGATTAAGCAACCTTGGACACTGAAGCAGCCCATTGTTCTTACCTCAAAACTCTTACGTAAAGCATCAACACCAAGATAGAAAAGCATCTGCCACGTCTGCTCTTCTGCTCGTAGTTTTTGCCAGATCCGATGCAGTCTTTCATAAAGATGAATTCCCAAGCAGGTCAGAACTTCTTCTTGAGCTATATCTATTGTCTTAGCATGCCTTTCTCTTCGCCTATAAAGGAGAATAAATTATACATAACTCCTTTCATTGGAACAGTAAAAGCTGAATAACACACCTGCAAGTTCAGATTTTAAACACAATCTTCCTACCTATTAACCTAATAACAAGACAGTTATACATTCAAATTCAATTAATGCATAAACACACAAGCACACATGTATATAAAAAATGAGAAATATACATGCAGGTAGAGCTCAGTCCTAATGTTACTAAAAATAAGGTAATTCAGGAACTGGCCTAAATAGATGGTTCTGGGGCACAGAGAAGTCACACATACAAGTGTCCAGTTCATGGTAGGCATGACAGTTCATCTAACCTTCCAATTACAGCCAATGTCTATTTGGGCTTTGTTTCTTTTTTGAGGGTGAATGGAGAAAGGCAATGCCAAAGTGACTCAATCATGGGCAAAAGCCCTCTAAGCCAGTCTTCACAAGTGTTCACAGAACTTCAGAGATAAAAGAGTATTTGTTTTCTAAATGCCTAACAGAACGTAGGCACTCAAATGAAAGTTGCTACACAAAACACAAAGGGAAATGGGTTCCATTTATTCTATAAACAACTTTTCCTGATATTTCACAACAAAGCCACAGATAAAATTTTAGGTTCCTATATAACTTAATAATAATATACACAGTTCATGAATTACATTAATAAAGTGCTTCATAACCCCCTGCTGCAAAGGCCTGACTTCCTATGCAGAAACCATCATTATAAACAACATTTAAATATGAAAATGCATGGGTGAAGGAGGAAAACTATCCCTTCTAATCATTTTCAAATGAAAATGATCATCTATAATAATGAAAGCCAAAAAAAAGTCTGCCTACTTCAAGCAACAAGGAGCAGAGGACTGAACCAAACACCACAGAACACATTCTCCCTATTTTTACTTAGTAAATTAAGAAATGCATATTTTAAAGAAAGCAAATTTTTACAGGCACACTTTAATTTATACATATTATATGTACTGATGCAGAAGGTGATGAAAATAAACTTTCAGTAATAAAATGAAGCAAAGCGCTAGATAGCCCATTCTAGCAAATTACATACTCATACCCTCCTGCGAACTCTGGCTCAGCACGACCCAAAAGATGTGCAATGAAGTCCGTTTCACAGCAAACATGTATGTGTCGTTCATGTGGACAGCACCGCAAACCTTCATAAAGTGCAGCACAATAGCCCTTCTCTTTGCTGCAATCAAGTTCACCAATAAGGATATTGTATGCTCGGAGGACTTTATTTTTGCAATCAGTGCAAAACCTGTTGAAAAGAAAAACCTCAAAATTAAGAACTGGCTGCGTAATTATTTCATGAGGGATATAACAGTGTACTAGACAATGACACAGACCTAACAGTATTTTTAAAAAATTAATCCTCACCTGAGAATTTTTCCCCCATTGAATTTTAGAGTGGAAGGGAGGGGGAGAGACAGAGAGAAACATCAATGTGAAAGATACTCATCGATTGGTTGGTGCCTCAACCAGGGCTGGAGATCGAGCCTGCAACCGAGTTACATGCCCTTGACTGGAATCGAACCTGTGACCCTTCAGTCCACAGGCTAATGCTCTAACCACTGAGCAAACCGGCAAGGGCTGCACAGCATTTTTTTGAAAAGCTTCCTTACACAATGGACAACACATACATGTAAGGTAAATACAAATTTAGATATTACATGAGTATAGCTAGAGCTCCATTTGCCTAAATCAAGTCCATCCTTAAAGAACCCTTTTGTGCCCTGGTCAGTGTGGCTCACAGTTGGTTGAGAGTCATCCCATGCACCAAAAGGTTGCTGGTTTGATTACGGGTCAGGGCATATGCCTAAGTTACGGGCTTGATCCCGGTGGGGAACGAGCAACATTCCGCTACCAATGTTTCTCTCTCTCGCTCTCCCTTCCTCTTTAAAAATCATCAAATATGTGTGTGTGTAAAAAGAAGCCTTCTGCAATTCCCATAACTAGAATTCAAACTTCCTCTGTGTTCCTCTGATTTGATTTACTCTTCTTACTACAGTATTTACCCTTATGCCACCATGCATTAGTTTGATACACACATCTTTGTGGCCCAATAGTAAATAACTGTGTTTCCTGAAATGAATACATGTTAAAATAGAAGCTCTAAGCCCACTTGATAAACAGAGGTAATAATGTTGACAAGTAAAACTAAAAAATTAACTCAAAATGGGTTAAAGACCTAAACATTAAGACCTGAAACTATAAAACTCCTAGAAGAAAACAAAGGGGAGAAAAATTTCATTGACACTGGAAGAGGCAATAATTTATTAGATACTAGAGGCCCAGTGCATGAATTTGTGCACAGGTGAGGTCCAGCCAGCCCTGCCCCAATCAGCAGATCAGGCCAGGCCTGTCAGGAGGAGATGGCAGGATGTTGGCCAGCCGCCCCACCCCGATTGGGCCCGATCAGGGCCTGGCCAGCTTGGGGGAGGGGCCACGGGCTCTCAGGGTGGTGGGGGCTGATAGGATGGGGCTGGCCGTGGGGAGGGGCTATGGGCAGTGGACCGGCAGGCCCCGCCCCCAAATGGGGTGGAGGGGGCCAGCGGCCTGGGGGAGGGGCTGTGGGTGGTTGGCCAGCTGACCCCACCCCGATTGGTGGGGGGGGGAGGTCGTTCAGGGCGGAGGTGGCTGGGAGGAGGGCCGCAGGCCAATCAGAATGGTGGGGGCCCATCGGGGGCGGGGCCAGGCAGGGTGAGGGGCTACAGGAGGTTGGCCGGCTGCCCCATCCTCGATCTAGGTGGGAAAGGCCGATCAGGGGCCGTGGGAGATTGGCTGCGGGCCCCAGCCGCCCCCCGCCCCACCCCCCATCGGCCGGGGCCGCAGTGGGCCTCATAGCAACCAGTCATTACAGCGTTAAGGTCACTGGCTTTTTATATATATAGATGACATCAATTCCCCCCAAGAACGCCATCTCTAAATAGCTCCCTCACCAGTTTCCTTTCCTACTGCACTCTCCCCTCCCTGCGAATTTCCAAATGTTATTGACACTTAAGTAGCATTCTAAAAAATCTGTACTTTATAGTCCATGAAGCACAGAAATTCCAACTCTATTTTTGTTTTGACAAAAAATTTATAGAAGAAATATTATTATAGAAGAAAATATAGAAAAAGCTCAAAAATTACTAAATTAAAGCTGCTAATTTAATTTTGAAAATGACATCATGAAATGCTTCTATTATAAAAACAAAAAGTAGAGTTTCTAAATTAAGTACACTTTACTCAATTCAATCATTTTGTTTCTTGAAAGGCTGACATGGAACTAAGATAAAAATTACCCCCAAAAAAGGAGATGGTGGCTAAACACGAAAGCTAACACAGATTCATCCCATAAAAGAACTGTCTACCTTAACATTAAGCTCTGCCTAGGGCCAGGTATTAATGGAAAGGCTGGAGTACTATTATATGGAGGTCAGTGACTACTCTGGATGACAGCTAAGACACCTTTCAACTATACGATGATGACCTTTACACTTACCTGTGTTTTCGCAGATATGTTTCTAGTGTTTCTAAAAGACAACTAGAGTCAATTAAAACTACTTCATCTCTGCATTCTTGGGACATTAGTTCCCATACGTCCATCCAACAACCTCTGCAGAAAGAAAAAAATATTAGTAAGAAGGAGAAATATATAAGGGTAAAAAAAAAAGCAGAGTAAAGTATTGCTTGATTTTACCTGGCTGTTCCCTGGAAAGGTCCATAATGCAAAATGATCCTACACTTGCTGTCCTTCCTGTGGTCTTCACTACTTCTCTTATCTGTACTTAACTTCTCTGAACTGACACTGCTACTGCTCCCTTCACTGTAGTACAGTACAGTACAAAGCTTAGTGACACTGAGATTATCTGAAGGAATAATTTCTATAGTCTATATTAAAATCATGAACTTTTTAATACATTAAAATATTAAATGAGTTTGAAAATTTGTATATATAATTGTATATTCCTTTTAACCATATTAAAATGTTAAACATGTGCTTATATCTTTACATAAAAACTCCTGCTCAACTATTAAGTTTACCTGATACAATTTAACATTTATATTTATCAAGGTAGTACTGGTTAATATACTAAGCATTTTATGAGTAAATATACTTGGAATGTTTTAAAGTAAAAAGGGCTGAAAAAATTTATATTCTCACCTATAAACATAGATCAATATTCCACAAATTGAAAATTATAACAAGTTTTGATCTACTCAATGTAATTTTGTAGCTAGTCCATGCAACAAAATGTTTATCTACCTTCACATTTAAGCTGGGAAAGTCACAGATTAATCTAATTATAGTAAATAAATTTTTATAGTAACTAAAATAAAAATAGCATACTAAGATACTTTAAACAGCCTAAATTAGTAATAAGTACTATACAAATAATTTTTCTTAAACTTAAGACTCTCCTCCACAGGTTTCAATGTGGTGCTGTCATGCATTTTGCTTAACTGCAGTATTCATTCCAAGTGAAATGTATGTGTATATTCCATTCAATGATAGTCTTAATTTTTCATAATTCTGAATAACTGGCTCCCTGTTCTTCTGCAGGTCCTCACTACAGTCCTTGCTTTGGGTGTTTGAGATGAAAAAACCACAGAATCTTTACTTAACCTACTCTATATAGCTAAGTAGGTATTTTTCAACCACCTGCCCATGAAAGGCCATACATATAATTCAGCTCCCTATTCCCTCTCATAAGGGCTCAGGTCAAGGTTCAGTGCTCCTTATTTTTTAAACATAACCTCAACTCCTGCTCTGCCTCCCATATGACATCCTTCTTCTCTCAACTCCTATATTTCCTTTTCTAATTATGCTTGAGTGATCCATAATCTCCTAAAACTAAATAACTCTTGGCTGGTCCGATGGCAGTGGGTTATCAGAATTTACCTAAAGTTAGGATCACTAACTTGCTTGATAAGTTAGATCACTAACCCCCCCACTGCTAAACTTGACTGGCTTAAAAAAAAAAAAAAAAAACTAAATAACTCTTGAACTCAAGTTCTCATAATTGAGGAAAACATTCATGAAATCAGTCCTGCAGAATGACTATTCTACAAATATGTAAAAGCATTATTCTTAAAAAAGCTTTTTAAAAGATTACAGCTCAAATATTTTATCCATAATCTCTCTAGACCAAATGTTTTTATATCAATCCTTCCTTGCAAGATGAAACTTTTTGAAAAAGTCTTTCCACTTCCTTGTTCTACTCCTATACTTTCCACTCACAGCATAATCCATCACAACCCTACAATGCATTCACTTTTTTACCCATTCCAATCTGGATTCTGCTTCCCCTCAATCACAGAGCTGCTCATCAAGATCACCAATGTCGTCAGCTTACCTCTCTGGCCATTCTTTCTCAAGTTTCCTTACTGACTGTTCTACTACTATATTGAACCCTCAGCGTTCTTTTCTCTTAGTCTACTCTTCCTCTTGGTGATTTTATATCTCATTCTCTAAGGTAACCTCTGATCATCAGCCAGAGGCCTATAACTCTGGCCTAGACCTTTCCTTCAAATCTCAAACTCACTCCCAGACAAAAGAACTTGGGTTTACTTGCATGGTTATGAGAAAACTCTCAGGAAGACTAAATTGTATTGTTGCAATTGGTTAGGCTGAAACCTAATCGAATGAATTATACTTTCCCTGGATAAAGTCTAAACAGAAAGGGGGAGGGGGAGAAACAGTGGAAATATATAAATGGAGAATCATCTATATATATAAAAACCTAAGTGACCGGAACCACTGGAATGACTGGTTGCTATGACATGCAATGACCACCAGGGAGCAGACGCTCAACACAGGAGCTGCCTCCTGGTGGTCAGTGTACTCCCACAGCCAATCTCCCACAGTCTCCCCCCCCAACCGGCAGGCCCCGATTGGGGGGCCGGCCCCCGGGCTGGGACGGGGAACTGGGGGTGGGTGACGGGGAATGTGGCCCCTTTCCCAGGGGGGCCAAGAGTCAGCTCTCTCCTTGGGGCCAGTGGCCAACTGCCCATGCTCTGTCCCTCCCCCCAGCGAGCAATAGGCCTGCCACCTGCCTGCCACGATGGCGGCGTGTCAGTAAGGGAAGTGGGGGGAGACGGGGACCCGCACAGTGCCAACGATGGCAGTGTCGGCCTCCAGCGTCAGTTCCTTCCACGCCCGCCCGGCGACCATCACCTCCTCTCCGGCCCAGCCCTGATTAGCCTGGCCCAGATTGGCCCTGATGGCCGGCCAGGCCTAGGGACCCCACCCATGCATGAACTTCATGCACCGGGCCTCTAGTAGTATACAATGGCAGTGACCATCCAAAGTACAAGAGAGGGAGTCTTGGCTAAGCAGACGGTACTCCCTGGTCTGCTTTCCATATATCATGTGGAAATAACTGAATCTTAGAAGACACTGCTTAAGATCAACTAACTCCATTCATACTATTCCATAACTCGGCAAACAACCTTCTAAAACACTTGGCATTCCATGTGGTGGGCTGTAGGTGAAAGGGGATATAAACTCTGGAAGTTTGTTTTGTCTTAAGCTAAAGGATAGAAAAATAGAGCTGTATGTCAACTTAATAAAAGTAAGTAACTAATAATACAGTCACTGAGAACAAGAGAGATGTAATCCAGAGCAAAAGTGGAAGAACTGGTGTTTGAAGGAAGGTGGCAATGAACACAGATATAAAAGATGTTGGGTAACCTGTTGCTTTTTAGTACCTTAATCAATATGCACAACAAAACTGAAGGCAGGTTTTTTATTATATCATTCTGTTCTGTAGCTTTAGCCAAAAGGTCAGTAAAGGTTACTGTCTAATGAGAAAATCAGACTGAATTCTGCATTCACAAAGTCAGGAATTCTCTAAAGATATGCTTAGAGAATCAGTTATGTGAAATAACAGTTATCCTTAGGTAACCACTTTAGTTTATTTACTGGATTCACAGTACTCTCACATTTAGACATCATGTAATGTGTGATTTTTGTCTGGATCCTGATGCTAGCAAATCAAAGTAAAAAGACACTTTTTGAGACAGATGTAAAAAATCTGACTATAAACTGAGTATTGGATTATTACAGTTTATTTTGTTAGCTGTTATAATGGCACTATCATTATGAAATAAAATATATTTATATTTAGAGATACATGTGGAAATGTGCAGGAGTAAAACAACATGATACCTGACTTGTTTTTAAGTGCTTCAGCAAAGAAAAATGTAGATAAGAAAAACAAATGTGGAAAATATTGATAACTACTACTGAATCTGGGTAAAGGTATTTGGGGGGAAGGAAATCCTTGTAGTCTATTTTTCTGTGTGTTTGACAGTTTTCATAATAACATTTTTTAAAAAATGTTTGTTTCTGATTACAGAAAAAGTCTTGTAAATAGATTATTAACACCACTTTGGCATCCAAGTCTTATTATCAAGGGAGGAAAATGTTTATACAACAATGATGTCAATACTACTAAGGAGATATTCAAAGCTAGTTTTTTAAATTAATTCAGAAGTATAGATTTTACATTATCCAATTCTTTCAAAAACTAAAGTTACGTCTTACAAACTCTCTTCAAAATCCATGGCTTCTCCTTACCACCTACAACCCCAAGCAACTTTGTAGGGGACAACTGTGATATTGTGTTAGGAGATGAAGGCAGAAGCAGCCTTGGGCATTATATCACCTAACCAAGAAGAAAACTGCAAATTAGTTACATAAATATTGCTATAACTGATTCAAGCCTTTTTTTTTAAATCCTTATAAGTTATTAAGATAAGAAAAACAAGAAAAATAATTTATATATTATGAATATTAAATAAATCAAAGAATGATATCAGTACTTTGAAAAACTTAATATTGGCTACATAAATTTCCACAAACATCTCCACCTCTTTCCTCTGAAACATTTACATAAACAAACTTTTTAAAAAAATCAAATCTATATTGAGAATCTGTATAGTATCAAAAAGGCCTACATAAATAGGAAACATATTTTGACTTTTGTTATGTATAACCAATTAAAGAAATAAAACTCAGTGTTTTCTTTTTACTAAACGTAATCAACATTTATAATCAACAATGACAAAGTATCTTGATATTCAATTCTACTTACCCCAAAGGTTTTGGTTTGTGCGTATCTAAGGAGTGCAACTGACATCTCTTGTTCTTTTTACTTTTTGGAATAGCATCTATCATGTCATTTAGTTTGGACCTAATTAAAAATAAACCATTAAAGGTTTGATTAATATTTATTTTTCTTGCCCTGGCCGGGTAGCTCAGTTGGTTAGAGCATCATCCCAATACTCCAAGGTTGTAGGTTTGATCCCTAGTCAGGGCACACACAAGAATCAACCAATAAATGCATAAATAAGTGAAACAACAAATCAATGTTCCTCTCTCTCTCCCCCTCCTCTCTTTCTAAGATAAAAAATTGTTTAAATATATTTATTTTTCTTTAAAATTTCCAAATATCTATTTACCACCTTTTGCTATATTTAAAGTATTATAAACACATCACTTACTTAGAAAATTTCTTATCAAACAAATTCTAACCAAAAAGAGTCTGTACACTAGCCTTCCCATTCCATTCTGTCAAAATGTTAAAGGAGACCTGCTCTATTCAACATACTTTTTCTCCCAGATTGCATCTGTCTCATTCATCCCCTGCATCTGCACTTTATCTAGCAGTGTGCCTGAAATATTTTATTTGATTGCTACCTCTCAGTCACCTTCCCTTGTCCAAACATTATCTAAATATATACTAACTATCCTTGATGAGAAGCCATCAACAGAAATTTTATGCAAATACAGAATATGTACAGCTAACATCCATACTTTACATCCAACTAATTAGGAAAGCCTGTAAACTCTAACTTTATATCCAGAATCAAACCACTTCTCATCACCTCCATCATCACCACCACCCTTGCCCAACTTCTCCTCTCTAGCTCAGACAATGGCAACAGCTGGCCTCCCAAATGGTCTTTTGCCTTTACATTCTAAGGCTTCACATTTAGCAGCTGGAATGATCTTTTCAAAACTACAATCACATTATGTTATTATCTGTTCAAAAACCATCCAAAGCATTTCTCAGACAGAATAAAAATCCAAAGTCTAAATAAGAAAGCCCCAGGGTTTGGTCTTCAGACCTCTTCTCTTTTCCTATTTATACACTTTTTGATGATCAAATCTCATATCATTGTCTTAAATTTTATATGTATGTGTCTGTGTCTAATATACCATATATTTATATACTATATAAATACTATAGTTATATTTTAAGTATAAATACACATATATGTATGTTCATATACATATAT
>NW_005871147.1:3709345-3719110 GCF_000147115.1 Myotis lucifugus | reverse complement strand
ACACAAATTTACATCTCTCAGTCAGAGCTCTCTGAACTCGACTTGGATGCCAAGTTGGTATCTCAAACTTAACACAGCCAGCCCTGGCCAGGTAGCTCGGTTAGAGCATTGTCCTGATATGCCAACGTTGCAGGTTCAATCCCAGTCAGGGCACATACCAGAATCAACCAAAGAATGCACAAATAAGTAGAACAACAAATCAATGTTTCTCTCTTTCTCTCTCAAATCAATAATTTTTTTTTTAAATGCTCATGCCTAACCACTTCTTTGGGTCCTTATTTCCTTATGAAGGCTCCCTTATCATGTAAAATTTGCATCAAATTTAACATGTCCAAAAGTGAGCTCTGCAAAATTGCTCCTTCCAGTCTTATCCATCTCAGAAAATGGAAACTATTTGTTCTAAGAATCATCCCTGATACCTTCCTCCACATTCAATCTATCCAAAAATCCTATTGGCTCATTCCTCAAAAATTCAACCAGGATTCAACCATTTATTACCTGTTATCTCTCACATGGATTATTAAACAGCCTGTTTCTCTGCCTTTTCTCCATTTTTCCATTTATTCTCAACACAGAAGTCAAAGTAACAGAAACTTCAAATCAAAACCCTCCCAAATCTTCCCATCTCACTCAGAGTAAAAAAGGCCTCAAGATGGCACTACATAATTGGGCCTTTATTACTCCTCTGACCTCATCTTTTATTACTATTCCCTTTATTCATCTGGCTCCAGCTGTTCAATGGCTTCCTTGCTGTTCTTCAAACGTGTCAAGAAACCTCCAACTTCTGAACCTTTACACTTGCAGCTCCTTCTCTTCCCCCAGATATCTACGTTTCACTCACCTCATTCAAGTCTATATTCAATGTTATAAGAGGCCTTCCCTAACCACTCTGTATTAATTCTACCCACTCATTCTCTATCTTCCTGATTTTTCTCTGCAATATCATACCTGACAAATTATGTATTTGCTTACGGCCTGCCTCTCCCCACATGGAAACAGAAATTTTATAGTCACTGGCACATATAAGTTGCTCAATAAAATTACTGATTTGGAATCAAGCTTTACTCCAACCAAATTTAGAATAAAAGCTACCATTGTCACCAAGTTAAAAAACTTAACAAACCCATTTTTTCCTAATTTATTATACTTACCCATGTACATAAAATAATGTATAAAGTTTCTTTGCATCAGTCATACAGCTTCGAGTTACAGATAAAACTCCCTTGGGCCCTATTGTCAGGGGTTCAAGGGCAGGATTTCCAGACTCTACAAGCTGGGAAAAGAGGCGCTCCACACTGCGACGACAGCCAACACATGGGACAAGCTGAGAAAGTGCACTCAAGACTTCACGTGATGTCACCACCATGGCAATACTTAGATCTTGTTGTTTAAGCATACTATGTCGCTGAAAGAAAAATGAAGAATCCTTAAGAAACACATAAAATTACTTTTTTACTACTACTTCTGGTTCCTATCCTTGTGCATTAAGTACAACTTGGGCAAGGCTTGCCACCTCTATCTGCAACTGAGTCAAAAAAAGCAAAATAGCCTAGCCAGTGTGACTCAATGGTTGAGCATCCACCCATGAATTAGGAGGTCGAGGTTTAATTTCAGGTCAGGGTACATGTCTAGGTTTCAGGCTCAATCCCCAGTAGGGTACATGCAGGATGCAGCCGATCAATAATTCTCCATCACTGATGCTTCTGTCCCTCTCTCCCTCTCCCTAAAATCAATAAAAGCATATTTTTTAAAAAGGCAAGATGGTCAGCCTTGTCCATATGATACTGTTTGCTGCATAAACTCCCCTTTCTAGAAACTAGGTTATAAAAAAACTCTGCTTAGGATGTGCCCCAGCATAGCAAAAAGAAGCCCTGCATTTGGAAATTTAGTGTTTATTCAAGTATTAAGTTTAATACTCTTGCTTTAAATTGAAAAAAAAGAGAAAAAAAGACACAGTGCAGCTTTACCATGTCTTCTCAACTTTTAACAACACAATATGTTTAGCTACAGGAGTCAAGTTAGGATGGTGATCATGTAGAACAGCAATTATTAACCTGGAGGTATGGACAGGTGTGTTATGGATTAGTGGGCAAGAACAACGCCTATCGTACCTATGTAGGAACCTGCAATGAGTAACTAATATGCTGGTGCATATGAATGTTATCTGTTGGCTATGACAAGGTTGAAAAATGACTGAGAACTACAGCTGTAGAGAAATGGGCAAAACTCTAGTAAATAACTTCTACCTGGATGGAGATATAGTTACACTATAAGTAATGCCTCCAGTTTTACTAAAATCAGATGGAAAAGTAAGTTTACACCTAAAATGGATTTTTCTCACATTTACTATTAACCAATTCATTCAAATTTTACTTCAAAGGTAGAAACAGAATTCTGAAATAAAGTAATTTATCCTCCATTATCTTAATTATATATAGTGTATTATAAAGTATAATACTGCATAAGAATTAAATAATAAAAAAGCTCACAACACAGGGTTAATTTTTTTTTACTTGAATTAAAAATTACTATAGAAGAAAATCAACAAGTTCTCAATGAAAAGTTGTATACCTTATCTTTAAAAAACAGGAAAGATGACCTAGTGAAATTAAAGCCTTATAGACATGTAAAATGTTAACACACCAAAACCTAATCTCTTTCACATGAAAAGTACATAAATATATTCACTGTAGCAATAATAAAAGAAAGCAACTTCAATGTAATCTTAAGACCTAAAGAGCCCTAGGTAAAACGAAATTAATACGGCTAAAATTTTCAATGACTCTTTAAAACACCCCCCCCCACACACACACACACACACTTTAAAAGACTGGGTTTTAAAACTATTACCTGAATAAACTGCTTTAGTTGTGCACCATTATTTTGATGGCCATCAAGATTTAACACATTGTCAGGAAATTCCATCACCATCTTAATATGCAAAAGAATAAAAAAATCAATTATTTTATCTTCTTTGAACACGTTATAGATTATTTTACAAACTCTTAGGACAGAAATAGACACCCCCGCCCCCAGCCAGATTCCCCCACCTGCCATCCTGCCCTCTGCCAAAAAAAGGTGTTTTTTGTTTGTTTGTTTGTTTTTAAAAATCCAAGTTATACAAGTTTCTAAAGCCAGAGAGTTATAGCCATTAGGCACAAAAACACTGAAGTCAGGTAGAAATGAGTTCAAACACCAGTTCTGTTGCTTACAATCTATGTCATAATTCTGGGCAAGTTACTTAACCTTAACCTGTCTGATTTTTAGCTTCCTCGTTTGTAAAATGAGATTACATAATAAATTTTAATATCTTTCACATAGTGAGTTGTGAGGATTAAATTATATTTTAAAGTGTTTATTGCGGTGGCCTATAATAGCTTTTAACCTGATATTTTACATTAAATACCTTGACATTTTTAGTTATTCCTCTTAACTATGGAATTCAGTAAATCTCATAATGAAATAATCATATATATATGATACATATATCATATGTGAATGAGAAGAACTCATATCAGTACTTGGCACATAGTAAATGTTTGCTCTAATTATGAACAAAAAGGATACACTGAGGTATTTATTCAATTATCAAAATTCCATTACCAGAGGAAGAGAAATATAAAAAAGCTTAAGGAGATTTCAGGATATCAGATAATGGGGAATTAGTAATTAACACATTTCAATGAGCTGTAATAGCACTGATATGAAGAAGTACCATAGTTAGGAGATATTATAAGTAGGATATCACCAAATGAAAGAAGCAACCCAATTCCAGAGATGTTAAAAAAATGGAAAAAAGTTTGCCTTCAAGACAATGAGATAAAGTAACACATTTATATCTTAATTAAAACATTGTAAAAGGTATCAAACATACTGTGCTAGAACAAACTTCTATTTCCAGATGACAAGACCGCAAACTCCTACACACCCAAAGAGTGAAGTCGGGTTTAAAAGAGACCCATTTGAGGCAAAAACAAAACACTAAAAAACCCCACCAAGTTGAAAGTGATCTTAAAGAGATACCTCCCTTCAACCAGCAACACAAAGACCTGCTCCTTTAATGGAGGTAACCATTCTTTTCCCTCCATATTAGAAATAAGAGCCTTAAAAGATGCTTGTTCTAATAATAAACTAAGAACTGAATAACTAAGACAAGTGTAAAACATATATATAAGACCTTTTTTTCTTTTTAAATATATTTTTGTTGATTTCAGAGAGGAAGGCATAGGAGGAAAGTCAAACATCAATGATGGGAGAGAATAATTGATAAGCTGCCTCCTGAACGCCCCACACTGGGGATCAAGCCCGCAAACCGGTATGTGCCCTGACTGGGAATCAAACCGTGACCTCCTGGTTCATAGGTACAATGCAGAACCACTGAACCACACTAGTTGGACAAAACACAAATAAATTTAACTGTCAAGTCACAAAAGAAGTATAAGATAAACTTTTAAAGCCACTTAAGCAAACATTGCCAATCACTCCAAATCTACCATTTAAGCAACTAACACCTTAATTTGCATTTTCTCTTTACTTGATACAAATATATACCATTTCACCACATATCAATTGCTACCATACAAAAATATTTTAAGAAAATTACCTACAGCCCTAGCACTGAAGGGTCCTGGGTTCAATTCCGGGTAGGTTCCCCAGCCTGCTCAGGTTGTGTGCATGAGGCAACCAATCAATGTGTCTTTCTCACATCGATGTTTCTCTCTGTCTCTCCCTCTCCCTTCCACTCTTTCTAAAATTCAATGGAAAAATATCCTAGAACTATATCCCAAGAAACCAGAAACACCAATCAGAAAGGATATATGCACCCCTATGTTCATAGCAGCACAATTTACAATAGCTAAGATTTGGAAACAACCTAAGTGACCATCAGCAGATGAGTGGATTAAAAAACTGTGGTACATCTACACAATGGAATACTATGCTGCTATAAAAAAGAAGGAACTTTTACCATTTGCTACAGCATGGATGGAATTGGAGAGCATTATGCTAAGTGAAATAAGCCAGTCGGAGAAAGATAAATATCACATGATCTCACTCATATGTGGGATAATTTGATGAACAAGAATAGATTCAGAGACAAATGGTAGGGGAGGGTATTAGAGAGCAACCAAAGGACTTGTATGCATGCATATTAGTATAACCAATGGACACAGACACTGGGGTGGTGGGGGCTTGCTTGGAGTGGGAATGGCTGGCGGGAGGGGAGGGTTTCAATCGGGGAAAAAGGAGACATATGTAAAACTTTAGACAATAAAAAAATAAAATAAATAAAATTAAATTAAAATTTTTTTAAAAAGAAGAAAAATATCCCCAGGTAAGTATTAACCAAAAAGAGAGAGGGAGAGAGGGGAAGGAAGGGAAGGAAGGAGGAAGGAAAGAAGAAAGGAAGGAAATTACCTACAGTATTTTAAGATCAAAGCTATCAATTTAAGAAATATGCAAAGTGTCCTGACCAGGAATTGAACTGACAACCTTTCAGTGCACAGAACAATGCTTAACCAACTGAGAAACTCAGGCAGGGCAAATAGACCTGATTACCATGTATTTTCTAGGTTTCACTGGCATGTATATTACTAAATTTTCTCTTGTACTTATTCTGCATTCACAATAAATACCCTGTCCTTGCTTTTCAAACATTTAGGAGAATGGATATTTTACCTTGCAGTTTTCTGGCCAATCACTCACTATATGCTTAACATTGAGAGATGACAATAAGAAAAAGGGGGAAAGGGACACAAAGAGGATAGATGCACTATTTGCCCCCCCATTCTTTAAAACCACTTCAGATTGACTTAAATCTTCAGATGCTAGCTTACCTAAAGGAAGACAGTCATGCAAAGTATTTTAAGCATGGCTTCAAAGAGGAATCATTAGTGTTCTGCTTCACCATGAGGCTGCCTATCCCTGCCTAGCCAAAAATAGATCGAGTCATGTCCTAAAATTATTGCTTTATAAAGTTTATTGAATCCATTACTCACTTTCACTCTTAAGTATCTGTCCTGTTTTCCACCTGACCATAAATCTGGTTTTTACAGCATTCTCATAAATTCTAATCAACAATATTAAGTTTGTATTTATTAAAAACAAGAGGCCCGGTGCACACGGGTAGGGTCCCTAGGTCTGGCCAGCAATTGGGGCCTTCCTTCCTTCCTTCCTTCCCCAGCTGCTGCCAGCTGCCGGCTGGGGCCTTCCTTAGTTCCACACCGCCCCCCTAGTGGTCAGCACACATCATTGGGAGCGACTGAACTCCCAAGGGGACACTTTGCATATTAGCCTTTTATATATATACTAGAGGCCCGGTGCACAAAAATTTGTGCACTGGGGTGGGGGGGTTCCCCCAGCCCGGCCTGTGCCCTCTCGCAGTCTGGGACCCCTCGGGAGATAACGACCTGCTGGCTTAGGCCTGCTCCCAGGTGGCAGAGGGCACGCCCAATCCCTAGGTGCAGCCCCTGGTCAGGCTCAGAGCAGGGCCGATTGGGGAGTTGGGGCACCGCCCCGTCATGCACAGAGCAGGGCGGATTGGGAGGTTGCGATGCCACCCTCAGTCCCGCTCAGGGTAGGGCCGATTGGGGGGTTGGGGCACCGCCCCCTGTCACACTCAAGGCAGGGTCGATGGGGAGGTTGCAGCGCCACCCCCTGTCACGCACAGAGCAGGGCTGATCAGGGGGTTGGGGCGCTGCCCCCTGTCACTCACAGAGCAGGGCCAATCAGGGGGTTGGGGCTCCGTACCCTGTCATGCACAGAGCAGGGCCGATCAGGGGGTTGAGGAGCTCCCCCCTGTCAAAGAGTAGGGCCGATAGGGGAGCTGGGGCACCGCCCCCGGTCACACACAGAGCAGGGCGGATCAGGGGGTTGGGGCACTGCTCCCTGTCACACTCAGGGCAGGGCCAATGGGGAGGTTATGGCTCTACCCCGTCACACACAGAGCAAGGCCCGTGGAGGGGGGTTGGGGCGCCACCCTCTATCACCCACAGAGCAGGGCTGATCAGGGGATTGGGGCGCCACCACTGTCACACACAGAGCCGCAGGGCGATCAGGGGATTGGGGAGCTCCCCCCTATCAGGCACAGAGCAGGGCTGATCAGGGGGTTTGGGCGCTGCCCCCAGTCACGCTGATCCCGGTGCCGGGAGCCTCGCTGCTCTGCTGATCCCGGTGCCGGGAGGCATATTACCCTTTTACTATATAGGATAGAGGCCTGGTGCACGGGTAGGGGCTGGCTGGTTTGCCCTGAAGGGTGTCCTGGATCAGGGTGGGGGTCCCCACTGGGGTGCCTGGCCAGTCTGGGTGAGGGGCTGAGGGCTGTTTTCCGGAAGTGGGTGACTGAAGCTCCCAACCGCTACTTTTTTTCTTTTTTATTCTGGGCCAGCTTTAGCTCTGAGGCGTCGCTGCTGAAAACATTGATACAATGTTGCGGTCAGGCTGGCTTTCAGTCTGGCTGGTTTCTGGGGTTTTGTTTAGCTTCTTATTTGCAACATAGTACATAGTTGCTTAGAGTTGCAGCTGAGAGGCCGGCAGCAGCAGGCGGGGAATGTTGGAGTTCGCCGTCACTGGAGCAGGCAAGCCTCCCTGCTCACTTCAGTGCATGGCTGCCAGCCGCCATCTTGGCTGACAGTTAATTTGCATAAGGATATGCTGATTAGCCAATGGGAAGGGTAGCGGTCGGACGCTAATTACCATGTTACCCTTTTATTAGTGTAGACTAGAAGCCCAGTGCACAAAAATTTGTGCACTGGCGTGGGGGGGGGTGTCCCTCAGCCCAACCTGTGCCCTCTCACAGTCTGGGACCCCTCAGGAGATAACCACCTGCTGGCTTAGGCCTGCTCCCCTGGTGGCAGATGGCACACCCAATCCCGCGGTGTCTGCCCCGTCTCCCCCGGTTGCAGATGGCAGGCTCGGATCCCAAGCTGGGTTGGGCAGCGGCTGGAGATCTCGCTGCCACCTGCCCCGCCCCACACACCACAGGCCTGGATCCCGCCCTGGGGCAGGCAGCAGCTGGAGATCACGCTGCCGCCCGCCCTGCCCCACACACGGCAGGCCAGGATCTCGAGCTGGGGCAGCCAGTGGCTAGGGATCACCCTGCCGCCAGCCCCAGGTGGGGCGGCGCAGCGGGATTTGCCTGCAGTATGCAAATTAGCCGCCATCTTTGTTGGTGGTTAATTTGCATATCACACTGATTAGCCAATGGGAGGCGTAGCGAAAGTATGGTCAATTACCATGTTTGTCTATTATTAGATAGGATAGAAGATCATTGTTGCCCAGCCTGAGTGGCTCAGTTGGTTGAGTGTCATCCCATGCGCTGAAAGGTTGCCAGTTTCATTCCTGGCACATATTTGGGTTGTGGGTTTGATCTCCAGTTGGGAAACATACAGATGGCAACTGATCGATGTTTTTCTCACATTAATGTTTCTCTCTCTGTCTCCCCTCCCCCCACCTTCCTCTCTCTAAGCATGTCTTCAGTGAGGTTTAAAAAAATAAAAATCATTGTCACCTCAGTTTTTTATTTCATCCTCACAACTATTTGTAACATTACCTTTAGTAATACTTAGTAAAATTATTTAATCAAGAGTTGAAAGAAAACATTAAATACTAAACTTTTAACAAATGCTAAGCACCTAATTTCCAAGAGGATATGCCTAACATTTATTATCTTTTTAAAGTCCTATTAATCCTACCAGATCTGAGGCCCTGAACCTAACTGTCCCCTATACCTGGGCTCCTGAGCATTAAAGAGAAAAAACCAACATGATATAGAAAAATGTTAGTTACATGCAAACAAGTGGTTAGAATAAGATGGAATTTGGAGACATTGTAGCAAATAGGTCTACCTTTCATCTGCCTTTCATCTAGGGCCAATATTCCACCTTTGTGTGGAAATTACCGAAAAATCGGTACAGCAGTCTGGTAGGGTTAAAAACCCTTATCAGAGTTTCTAATCCACTTAGATTGGTTTGAATTAGGAGGGTAAACCTCGTTCCAGAAATGCTATAGCAATATGATAGTATGTATCAACTTTATAAAAGGTCCTTATCCTTTGATCCAATAATTGTACTTTTAAAAGCCTGAGAGAAAAAATTTGATGCAAAGGTTTATGCATTATTTATATTCTTACAGTATTAATTACAGCAAAAATTAGAACCACCTCTATGTCCACTAAAGAATGATTAAATTATGGGATCTCACAACGAAGTATTACATGGCCATTAAAGTTGTTTAAAGAATAACAAGAGAAAACGTTCTCAATATTTAGTGAAAAAAAGCAAGATATAAAACGTTGAGACTACATCTCAACCTGTATCTCTGTGTGTCTATCTGAAGTATATATTCTCACTCTCTTCATTTTTAAAAGAACTACTCACTTAAAGTTGTAATTTTTCAAAGATTGCTATAAAATAATATCTATCTTCTATCCATCTGCTATTTTATAATTCTAGTAACACTGAACAGCATTTTGGCCACATAGCATGCCGTTTTCCCAAATATTCCAACAGCTTACTTACTTGGGATTTTCCCAAATACACCTACAGCAGCACTGTACTCGTTTTCAAACCCACTAAACTACCACAAATCTTTTAATATATGTGTGTGTGTGTGTGTGTGTGTGTGTGTGTTACTGATTTCAGAGAGGAAGAGAGAGGGAGGAAGGGATAGAAACATGCCCGAAACCCAGGCATGTGCACCGAACCAGAATGGAACCATGACCTCCTGGTACATGGATCAATGCTCAACCACTGGGCCACACTGGCTGGG
>NW_005871147.1:3699059-3709245 GCF_000147115.1 Myotis lucifugus | reverse complement strand
GTCTTTCTCGTGTGTTCCCATCTGTCTTTTCTAAAGGGTATATTCTCGATCTCCGCGCGCTTCTACACATCCCTCCAACAAACTACATTTGTGTGTGGCGTACCGCTTATCATACTATACTCTCTGCGCAGAGGGGGGGGCTGTTGGAGGCGAGCAGGCCAGCAGGGGCAGGCAGTTGGGGGCAAACTGGCCGGCCAGTTCGCCCCTAAACCAGCAGTCGGACACCCCCCAAGGGGCCCCCGATTGGAGAGAGTACAGGCTGGGCTGAGGGACACACACACACACACACACACACACACACACACACACACGAATTTCGTGCACTGGGCCACTAGTCCTATATAATAAAAGCGTAATATGCAAATCGTCTGAACAGCCGAACAACGCTATGACACCCACTGGCACGAGGCCAGCCAAGGCGGGTGCAATGTGATTGGTTGGGGGCCCAGCCATCACCCAGGCCATCACCCCATGATTGCCCCACAGAGGGAGGCCCAGGCCACTGACTGGTGGGTTACAGTGGGTGGGTGGGACCTCCTTCTGCAAGGGAAACTGAGTCCCAGGTGCCGGCAGCCAGAGGGAAGCCCAGGTCCAGGGTGCCGGCAGCTGGAGGGAAGGGAGGCCTACTCTTGCACAAATTTCCTGGATTGGGACTCTAGTATCACAAAAGAGGAGACTACTTCTTCACATATAAACCTAGTTTCATTTTACAAATATAATTTAAAATAGCCAGTTTAACTAAGGCTAGAGATTTCAGCATCTGTTACAATGATAAACATTTGTAACTGACTGTACCTGGATTTAACATCTAGGAGCTAACAAGATTCTGAAACTACTAGAAATAAAGATAACACAATGTTTTCTCCTGCCTTACCTATGGACCCTAGGAACAAATACCAAACCAAATGTTAAGTTCAGGGATACAATGCTGTCAAACTATCAATGGACCAGTGTGCAGAGAATCAACCTCTGCTCTACCTTCCCTCTTCCCAAACAGGTGTTTGCTTTAAGTAGTATTGGTAGAATAGTTCTGAAAGAAATTTGTTTCCCTAAATATAATGCATTGCTGACAAGAATTTTCACTAATCAGCATTCAATGTCTGCAGAAGTTCAAGACAAAAGCAATAAATAGTCCCACTCATTCCCTATTGACAAAAACCCTTCCAAAACAAAGAAAAATTGCACCTTTTCTTAAATAAAATGCTATTTTAAGATTTTAAATTAAGTAAACCTAAGTTGTATTTGCCTTGGTCAGAACATCAAAATGCAATAAAAGCAAAATTCAAGTTCAGCAGAATACAACTTCTCTGAAGAAATAAGTACAATAATACATCACAGTGTAAAGTTTTTCTATGGAAACTAGTTTCATTGTACAGAGAGTATAAAAACACTCCCAAAGTTGTCTATTTTAATGTGCTATATATCAGATATATCAATGCTGCATTAAAGGTGGTTATGTGGTCATAAGGAGAGAAATCAGTCTCTCTCCATTTTTTTGTAAATACTCAAATTTATGTTGATTTCCTCTACACTATGATATTATACACTCAATAGTAATCTATGTCCAAACCCAAAGGATATTTTTTAAACTTCAAAGGCATTCTGGGATAAACATAAAAGGTTGATACTAAACTATGTGCTCCAGAAAAGTGTTGGAGGGGGAGTAGAGAAGAAAATTATTGACAAATGAACTCTTATTAGGTGTTTTCAAATTGAGATATGTACCTTTTAATATAATCAGAGTGCTAATTTTTTAAACTGCTTAAAATACAAGTCCAATATACTTTTAATGCAAAAAGTGCAAAAATCATAACCAAGGCATTCAAGTATTTTCTAATGCATCAACACAAATTCTATTTAAATCATAGCAGGCCAAATCATTCTACCTTTTCCCAAGAAAACAAAAATTATCTCAGGTAATTATAGATGCTTTCTCTTAAAAACTTCTAACAACTTGAAACCTATATGATCCTATTAACCAATGTCACCCCAATAAATTTAATTTTTTTAAAGTTCTAACAAATTAAGTCATTCAATAGCTCTTCTAATCCTTTTTAAAATACTGCAGCTCATTCAAGTCTTAATTGAGACTGGCAAACAGAAGGGCATAGAGTGGCATCTCTACAATGACTTGCACTTTATATAAAATTTGGAAAAAATAGACATTTAAAAAAAAATTCAGGAACAAAACAGATCAACTGCCTTTGAAAAACAAAAAAGCCAAAGAGAAGAAAATGAAGAGACTAGTTACAACTTATAAAAATAGGCAAATAGGCTTCAGCATTATCAAAATAGATTTAAGATACTGTGAATAGATTCATTTCTTAGGAAATAGTGGCAAGCAACTGCACTCATTTCCTGTTCAGGTTCAATTCAAATTTCTGCCATTTCCTTTTAAAGGAAATACTACAGCAACACAGGGCAGAGGGTCTGTAATACTGTACTATCACCAAATCTAAAAAAGAAAACTACCCAGAACTGGGTTTTGACATTCAAGATGAACAATCAGCTTTTTATTGTGCTTTTACACCTTCGATAATTTTGCTTCCTTAAAGAAAAAGAAGAAAAGAAAACTAAAGACTAATGCCAAAAAAGCCCATTTTGAAGAGTCATGGCCTAGCAGTAAAATCACTTCTAAGAGTTTTAATGTGGTAGACAAACACAATACTACTTACAAGGAAATCAGAGCACTTAAGTGGAATTTTTACTGTGCAAGAGCATGTCACTGTGTCCTCAGTAATTATACTTATGCAGTGAGAGCTGCAGCATTAAGGTAGACAACATATAGGTAGCAGGGTGGCTGCGACATTGCCAGATAATTAAGCCTCCCCGAGGGTAGGTGGTTTCTGGAAGGCATAGGCCCTAAGCGCCCAAGATCCTTCAATCCCTCTCCGAGGCGCGTGCTTTGGCAAAAGCAGCGTCTCCGAAAGGGACAGGGCAGAGGAAAACGGTTCAAAAAGGAAGGAGAGCCTGGGGACAGGGGCTCCAAGTGGGTACAGAGCGCTAGGGGCCTGCAGAGGTTATCGAGGGACCCACTGCAAAGGCTAGTTGGTGGGGCCTGCCGGAGAGAAGGCCTCGCCTAGGAGTTGCAACACACTCTTTCTCCAGTGCGCAGCGCTCGGCCTGGGGGGAGGGGGAGGAGGGAAACAGCTGCCAGGGAGCGGAGAGCCCGACCCGGCCCGCTCACCGTGAGGGTGTCGTCTATGTAGAGGGGAATCTGCCTCCTCTCGAAGGGGAACTCCTCTTCCCCGTCCCTGCACACTGCCACCAGTCGCGCCATCGTCCCCGACGCTGCCGTTGCCACCGTCACCACCTCCTCCCAGCTGCTGCCGCCGCTGCTGCTCCTGCTGCCGGCACCTCCTCCCAGCTCCTGCCTGCAACAGCCAAACGCCGCGAGCTTCAGCACCCGCCGCCGCGCAGCACATTCGCCACGGGGGGCAGGGAGAAAAGCGGAGGGGACTGGAGAGTCGAGCTGCGTTTCCCATCACCCGATCCACACGCGCTCAGCCAATCAGCCCCCTCGCGCCGCGGGCCCTCCCCCCTCTCGCCGCGGGCCCTCCCCGGCCTCCAGTCAGGGTCCAAAGGAGAGGCGGAAGGGACTCTGCGGCCTCGGGGCCTCC
This sequence comes from Myotis lucifugus, assembly GCF_000147115.1. Taxonomy (NCBI): domain Eukaryota; kingdom Metazoa; phylum Chordata; class Mammalia; order Chiroptera; family Vespertilionidae; genus Myotis; species Myotis lucifugus. The sequence goes on along the minus strand of NW_005871147.1, from coordinate 3,705,625 downwards.
CCAGCCCGTCACCGGGGCCCTGGCTCCAGGACCCACCACCCAATGCCCGCTCCCCGCCGCCGGGGAGCCCAAAGCTGACCCCGTTCTCCCTCTTTCCTGGCGCGCCCCGCCCAGCCAGTCCCCTGGGCTGCAGTTGTCCAGTGCGACCCCGCCCCTGGGAGGGGTAGACCCCGCCTCGGCTCTGCGGAGTCCGAGGAGGAAGGTTCAGACCCTTTCCTCACCGTTCTCGGAAAAGGCCTCTGGGCTCTGACCTTCACCGTTTTCGTGGTCGCCTCCCTGACCCCCACCTTTGCTCCCCGTTACCGGCTGAAGAGGCCCGCGTCAGGACCAGCCTGGGCGGGAGTGCGGCGCCGAATGCCGTTTCCCCTCCGGTATCAGCCGCTCGCGCCACGGGGAGTGGGGGAGGGAGGGCGGGGGACTGGAGGAGGGTGGGGCCAGGAGGGACGGAGAACGCCGGGCGGGGCTCCTCCTCCTCTCGCGAGACTGGAGACCGGCGCTGCGGGCTCTGCAATTTCAAAACCCTGGTGGCGGGTTGGGGTGCCCCGCAGGCCATCCGGAGCCGGGTGGCCGGCGCCCTCCCGCGAGTCTAGCTGCCTAAGTAAATCTGAAGCAGGACTGCCAGGAGGGCGTGAGTGGGCCTCAGCCTCTGGCCCCCGCCGCGCGGGCTGGGAGCGGCTCTCCCGAGGGCCGAGGGGCGAAGGGAGCCGAGCCGAGCCGAGCGGACGCGGGGCCCACCCGAGGGTCAGGCCCCGGGAGGACCTGGCTGCGTGGGCAGGAGCGGAGGCTTCTGAAATCCGAAGGGCGGGAGTAAGGGAAGGAGGGACGAGCGTCTGCGGGCGGAGAGACACACTCTGGGCTGGGCTTCCAGGTACTGGACGTCGCTTCCCCGGAGGAGCCAGCCGCCTCACTGCTTCCCAAGGGCTGCGCTGCGATCCCGCCCAGCAGCCCGCCGGCTCTGAGCGCTGACAGTATTTGTTGTCGCTGTTACACTCAGAGGCAAAGAGACGGCTGTGTGAGAGCGGCTTGTGTCCTGGCCAGAGAAACTTCTCGGGTCGGTTAATATTAACTCAGGGACGCAGACAGGACACCAGTTCCCTTGGGCAAAGTACCGGTACCGGCCAAAGGCCCTCCCTCCTCGCCCTCTCCTGGGAGCGGAGGGGCCTGCCCTGGACGGCTCACCCGCAGGCAGAGCGCCACCGTGGAGTCGGCGCCTACTCCGAAGGCCTGTTACAAAGCCACCATGATTGTGGGGAGGTATTTTGCCATTTGCTGCTCTTACAACTAATCCTGACAACAGATCTGTATTTCCTGGGAGAATAGAGCTGTGATACTGACCTTTAAAAAATATTCTGGTCATCACATGCAGTCTTGGAGATTCACAACAAACCCCATAGTGCATCCTTAGCCATGTTGGCTTTTGACATTGTGTGGTCACTGTTAGTGCAGGTGACATAATAAACCGGAAGAACCATTGTTCAGTCCCAAAAGTGTGATTTCCCAGTAATTATTTATGTCTTTTGGCCATGTCAGGAGAGCAAAGCAGTGTGGTTGTTAGCTTAAATCCAGTAGGTAACTAGGATGTGCATGCAGCTTCTGATAGGTTAGACCACATAGCCAAGGCATCTTTAGAGAATCTTCTGTTTTATGTAAAAACAATCCTAAAAAGAATACTGTGGCTTTTAAGATCTAAAGGTGCTCCTATAAAGACTATCAATTCATATAAGAACTGTATACCTTTTAAACTTTGAAGTGTGGTAGAAAAGAACATTGAAAATAACAAACTCAAAATAATAGGTGCTAATTTTAATTTTTGTAACTGAGTACACACTGGTAACTAGCAAAGAACAGAGAATTTAAATGGGGATTTAAATATAAGAAAAGGATTTAAAATCCAAATATAAAACATAAGGAAATCACAACAATCTCTTTCCATCTGAGATTACCTAGTTTGGATTTCTTTTGATTGTCATTTAGGTCTACTAAGCACACTGCTTACTATCTTTGGACAATGTTTCACATACTATAGATACTCAATACTTATAAGGTGGATAATTTGCTACCTAAGTTGCTTTCTTAAAGAGGTAAGGAGATAGGGTAGGTGCTACAAATATCAAAATCATATTGAAGGAAAATATTTAGAAAGTTATTTCATTGCAAAACAATTTCTATAAGTTTTAACTATGTATCTTCTTAGTTTTAGAGCAGGCACTCATTTTTATTTTTAGTTAGTCTATCTTCAGCTATAACCTATAGTGCTGCAGCAAATACTTCATGACTAAGTATCTGCCTTTACAGAGCTTATCTCTAATTGACAAAATAAGTGATTACTATATAAAAAAGCCTATCATTGCCTATTTTTAAATTTCAGTATTGGCATTGTGAAGGGCAAGGTCGAAGGATCTGAAATGCCAAGAAGGAGAAAGCAATCAACAATTATTGCCGGTACCTAATAAAGAACACTTTGGAGTGAAAGAGATATGATAAATTATCAGCAAAATGCCATTCTTTTTCTTCTTAGGTCCTCAATGCGTGAGAGCCAGCTATAAAAATCAGGCATAAATGAGATGACTGTTCTCCAAGCTACCTGGGTTTAAAAGAAGACTACAGATTTATTCCTTATTATTTATCTTCATAAACTAAAGAGCATGCCGAAACCGGTTTGGCTCAGTGGATAGAGCGTCGGCCTGCGGACTGAAGGGTCCCAGGTTCGATTCTGGTCAAGGGCATGTACCTGGGTTGCGGGCACATCCCCAGTGGGAGATGTGCAGGAGGCAGCTGATTGATGTTTCTCTCCCATCGATGTTTCTAACTATCTCTCTCCCTTCCTCTCTGTAAAAAATCAATAAAATATATTTTAAAAAAAAACAAAAAAAAAACTAAAGAGCAAAGTATTTTTTGTATGATGTATAACACTGATGTTCAATAAAAATAAAACTGGTTGTCATCTTCTAAACACAAAGCCACTGAAACATATATGATAGATATCTGCTTTATAATTGTATAAAATTAAAGTCATGGGAATGTCTCACTTTCTGAAATCTTAGACCAGATTTTATGTTTTTTTTTCTTTTCCCCTCCCTCTCTGGCCTCAAATATTGATAGTTGAAAATTATCGTAATATAATTGTCGTTATATTAATCATGTTTTATGTGGTAAAATGTTATTTTTTACCACAGCAGAATTTTAAATTACCATGGTTGCCCTGACCGGTTTGGCTCAGTGGATAGAGCGTCGGCCTGCGAACTGAAAGGTCCCAGGTTCGATTCCAGTCAAGGGCATGTACCGTGGTTGCGGGCACATCCCCAGTGGGGGGTATGCAGGAGGCAGCTGATCGATGTTTCTCTCTCATCCATGTTTCTGACTCTCTGTCCCACTCCCTTCCTCTCTGTAAAAAATCAATAAAATATATTTTGAAAAATAAATAAATTACCATGGTTGTCCAAATCTGTAAATTGATTTTTCTTTTTCATGAGCTAACAGTGGTAAATTCTGTTTACCAAAAGTAGAGAGATTTTCCCCACTTACATTTTCTTAAAGGGAAAATGTCAAGTTAAAATGTAAGCCCTTGAAGGCAGGGACTTCGTCTTATTTTCTGTTCTTTCCGTGGCACTTACCTGTACCTGTTACTTTGGAGCTCAATCAATCTTTGTGGAATGGTCTTTTGCTCTTTCTTCTATAAAGCAGAATCAAGTCAGAATGGTCATTTTTTTAAAAATATATATATTTTATTGATTTTTTACAGAGAGGAAGGGAGAGAGAGAGTTAGAAACATCGATGAGAGAGAAACATCGATCAGCTGCCTCCTGCACATCTCCTACTGGGGATGTGCCCGCAACCAAGGTACATGCCCTTGACTGGAATCGAACCTGGGACCTTTCAGTCCGCAGGCCGGCACTCTATCCACTGAGCCAAACTGGTTTCGGCAGAATGGTCATTTTTTACTAAATCTTGTTATGAATGCTATTTCATTAGTTTTTTCTTACATGAATATAATAATTGTAGGTGGAAAACACACACGGTACACTTTGCACTTTTGTTATGATTCAGTATCTGTAATTGTGAGACATAAACTATGAGATATTTACCACCTAGAAATGCATGAAGGAGCAGTTACAAGCAGCAACAGACCAGTTAGACCACATGCTCATTAAGTCATCAAATAAATTAATACATATATATATATATGTGTGTGTGTGTGTGTGTGTGTGTGTTTTTCTTCATTTTTAGAGAGAGAAGGGAAAGGAATAGAGAAACATCACAGATCGGCTGCCTCCTGCATGCCCCCTACTAAGGATCGAGCCCACCACCTGGGCATATGCCTACCTGGAAATTGAATCAGCAACCTCTCTTGGTTCCTGGATGGATTGACACTCAACCTCTGAGCCACACCAGCCAGGCATTAAAGTACCTTTTTTTAAATGAGAATTTGGAGGGCCTCTCAGCCCTCTTCTGAAGTGTTTGAACATATAAATTGTGGGGGATTAGTCCTGTGGCCAACATAGCAGGAAAAATCACCTTTCCCAGTCATGCTTAGTTTATACAATAATATTAAATTTCAAGTCTTCCTTTTTCTTTGAAAATAAGATATAATTTTTGTTTTTATAGCTATTTAACCATTCAACATACTGATTTGAGGGTGAAAGTCCTTTCAGTAATAGATTACCTCCAAATATGTATTGTAGTTAGCAAATGTAAAATGGCACATAAATACTAAATTAGCCATCATCAATTTAAGTAACATACTGAAGTAAACTAATTAGTACAGTAGTCATAGCTAACAAATCAGGGAATAAAATTAATTTCTAATTTAGAATTGGAAAGTAACATTTTTTATAAATCTTAGATTTCAAAAAGCAGCTTCAAAGGTTTGCTTAGTTTTTAAAAGACAAGCTCTCACCCAGGGCAGTGGTTAGAACGTCCTCCCATGCACAGAAGGGTCACAGGTTTGATTCCTGGTCAGGGCACATACCCAGGTTGCAGGTTTCATTCCCCAGTCTGTGCTAATTACATCAAACAAGTCTGTCTATTCTTAGGAGCATTTAACTGTTTTCTGACTTTATAGTATACTAGAGGCCTGGTGCACGAAATTCATACATGGGTAGGGTCCCTAGGCCTGGCCAGCCATCAGGGCCGATTAGGGCCTTCCCCGGCTGCCACCTTTTGTTCCACACCGGCCCCTGGTGGTCAACACACATCATGGTGAGTGATCAAACTCCTGGTCGAACTCCGGAGGGAACAATTTGCATATTAGCCTTTTATCTACACTAATAAAAGAGAAACATGCAAATTGGGGTCACTCCGCTATGCCCACCAGCCAATCAGGGTGAGTATGCAAATTAACCAAACAAAGATGGTGGTTAATTTGCATATGCAGGTGCAGAGCAAAGACTGAAGACGACTGAAGATTACTGAAGACTGAAGAGGCTTGGCTTCTTCGCTGCAGCCAGAGCGGAGAAGCCAAGCCTCACTGCTGCAGCCGGACCAAAGGCCTGGGTCCCGGGTGCCAGAGGAAAACCGGTGCTGACAGCCAGGGGAAGGAAGACCTATTGCGCGAATCTTCGTGCAACGAGCCTCTAGTATATATATAGATTAGTACAGTATTTGATTTTAAACACTTGCTTTCTCATACTAGTATTTATAAAAGATTAGTGTCCCAGTGCACAGATTCATGCACATTGAAAGGCTAAGTGTCCGTCTGTCCGACTGGTAACCATGACGTGCACTGACCACCTGGGGACAGATGCTCAACGCAGGAGCTGCCATGATGTGCACTGGCCATCCTATATAAGCCTAATATACTAAGTGTCTGAATTAGAAAAAACATTTTAGTATCGCTATTCACGTATTGCTAATGAAAAGAAAATAGGATTCTACTGAGTCTCCTATCTACCAACTCTAGAACTTCTGTGAGGATCAAATGAGATGAGGCACGGGAAAATGCTTTACAAACATTTGGTTATGTTTGCACCTGGCTATAAAGCAAGTTGGGTTCCTCAGCTGAAGAGGATGCTAGTCGCTAGGGAGAGGAAGACGTACTATGTGACGTCATTACCCAGTGCACACAGCCACCATTTCCAGGCTGGGCTGGGCTGTGGGCCGCATTTTGCGCTATGGGGTCTTGGTAGCGTTGGCTGTGATTTGGTGGGGTGTCGCTCCTGGGGTGATGGCAGGGCCTGTGTCCCACTTGGGGGAAGCCGAGTATTGGTTCGTCAGTGCTAGGTCTGTGGTGTTTATTTTTAAACTATAGGTCCGGTGCACGAATTCATGCACATTGAAAGGAAATTAATTAGAAATATTTTAGAGGCCAGGGAGGGACCATGGGAGGTTGGCTCCAGTGCATGTCTGGCCATCTCGCCCAGTCCCAATCAACCGGACCCCAGCAACAAGCTAACCTACTGGTCAGAGCGTCTGCCCCCTGATGGTCAGTGCGCATCATAGTGACTGGTCGAACAGTCAGACACGTAGTATATTAGGCTTTATTATATAGGATGGCCAGTGCACATCATGGCAGCTCCTGCGTGAGCATCTGCCCCCCTCATAGCTACCAGTGGACAGACGGACACTTA
>NW_005871147.1:3654517-3698959 GCF_000147115.1 Myotis lucifugus | reverse complement strand
ACTATAATAAAAAATACAGATGGTATAAGGTGATATAAGATAAATTAAAAACTTCCTCCCCACCCTCCAATCTTCCAGTGTCACAACTATAAATACAATAGTTTCTTTAAAATACTGAAATTTAAAAAAAGGACACATACGTAATACCCTTTGTAATACTTTAAGCAATACAAAAAAAAAAAAAATACTGAAATTTAACATTCTAACAAGCCATAAGGCTTTGTTTCTTCTCCATTGGTTTGTTTTACATAGTGTAGAGATACATTAAAATATTAAGCCTCACTACTGTTACAGAAAAGGACTGAAATTCTTAATTTTATAATAAAATATAGTTAACACTAGATTGCCAAAAGCCCATTTTCTTTACATTTACTATTCTCATTAATTCCTCATCACACACACACATCCAACCCCTATTGATCACCAAAATTTTATAGTCTTATCTTGCAAGTGTAGCATATATATAATTAAACAGTTGGTAAACATATAAAGATTGAGCACAAAGAAGGCCCACAGGGTACTGCTGTGCAATGTATCTACCAACAGGTTGATTAGGCCAGTTGTTATATTTGACAGCAAGAAAAAAATCAACTGGTTTCTGTTTATAGCTGTGATTAAACAAAGACTGGGTTTCTTTCTTTCAGCTTCAGAGACTAGAGATTCTGAATGCTTTTTATTTGTAGCAGGAGACTGGATAAGTTTCCAAGAACAGGGTACTAGAGCCCCTTGAATTAGAAATTTGGCAAAACTCAAAATTATATCACCCAGTAATAAACTACTAAGAAGGATCAAGCTAGAAGCAACTATCCAAATACAAAAGGCTAAATTGGCCATTCTTCTAGATGCTGCTTCTACATTTACCTGAACTATGTAAAGAGATACAAAGAGACTAATAGCTAACAGTAGAATACAATACGCTACTTTTATCCAGTCTTTGATATGTGATCTTTTTTTAAGCACATATGACCCTGTTTGCACACCAGCCATGTGTATTGCCACATACCCCAAGGTAGACATTATTCCTTCTCGGTTGGCATTTAATAAACCAACCCTTGTGCCACTGCCATCAGTGCCATACAAAATTAACTTTTTCAATGGGGTCAAGTCAAGGGCTAGCTGGTATAATACAGTGATGCCAATGGCCACAATCCAGGATTTATTAGGGGGGAAAAAGATCAAAAGCAGTGATGTTACCAATTTCACAACTATTAAGGTAAAGAAAAAGTTCCAATGAACTCCATACTCAGTTAAATGTTCCTGATAGCCTATGGATTTTATAACGATTAATCTTCCTACTCCTAGGAAGACTAATGGCCAAACAGAGTACAATGACTTTGTAAAATGATCAAATCTGGACCCTTCTATACATTTTCTCCTAATCTCTGGACAAACCATTGCAGTTCCAAAAACAAAGCCTCCTACTCCAAAATCCATTGCTCCTGTCCCATAGAGCTCAGTTTTGGCTAATCTTCTGGGGAAAAGCGGGAAGTCCACAGCCAAAATGGCAACAGCAGTAAAGGCACTGTTAATTACACGGAAACAGGAGATGGCTGGAATGTATTCTGATTCTAGACTAATTTTTAAGAATTTTTCAAGTATTTTCTGGACAGGCATTCTGGCATAGCAAGTTCTCCGGCAGTATATTTGATAGAATAGCCCTGCCCCAAAGATAATTACAGTGAGGTGCTCAAGGTATACAAAGGAAGACAAAATGGTCAAAGTGGTCACCATGGGAACTATTAGGAAAACAAAGTCAATGAAGAATCGAGTTCTCCGGGTATGTGAAGACCACAAGTGCTGTGAGAGAATGATCAGGAGCCCTCTGCACAGGATGCAGAGCACAGGCAAGCACAAGCCCTGGGTAATTTCCAGCACGCTGGTTCCATTGTGGTTACTAACAAAAGCTTCCTTCATCTGCTTTTGAGACATTTTTTCTTCTTCCTGTTTTCACAAAGAGCAAAGGAATGCATTTGTGGAAAGCAGTGTTCTTGTGCAATTGGCATATATATGTACCTGACTTACTTTTATCTTAAATTTCAGAGTAGAACCTAGGTCTGTCTTATGACCTCCTCTTCGAAGGATTGTGGGAAGAAGCCTAACACTAATACATGAGGATACGAATGTTACACTAATAGCATGAAATTATTGGTTAAAAAGCTTTAGCTATTTTCAGTATAAGGCAGACTCACAAAAAAGCACATTTGGGATGATAAAAAAAAAAACATCCCACAGTCGGATAGAAATTCCTATTACAAAACTTGGTCTGTCATGAAGATTATGTAATGAAAACTGAGTACACATAACTAATGGCTATAAGTTAGATCAGACAGAGGGGAAGGGCAGGGGCAGAGAAGGCATTCAAGTACACCTGGGAGCTGGGGCCTTGGTTTTTGTTCAGAGCCTCCAGGACACACATCTGAGTCCCCCAGTGGCCTCTTGAGCCCCAGGCTGCTCCTTACATTTACAGGTGCCGAATTTCACGTTAGATATACGTTAGGCAGAATGGAGGCTAAGGGGGGGAGGGCTGTATAGTACAGCACATACTGGGGTTGTTTTATAAAACGCCTCTCGGCCACACATCAATGTCTGAAAAGTGGCACATGCGAACACATTTGTTGGTCCAACAAGAACGATGTAGAATAAATGAATTCATGACGGGCTAAGCCGGTAACAAACCGATCGGCTGGCTTAAAACTACAAGTCCTTTTCCACCACCGCATCGGGCCCGTATACCTCCCGTGCTCGGTGCTCCGGTTGGTCTCGGTGCTCCCGGGACCGAGGCTGTCTACGTGGGTCAGGCCGCCCGCTTCCCTCAGCCCCGAGGGGGCAACGCGGCGGAACGGGCAGCTTCCGCCTCCCGAGCCGCGCTTCCGGCCGGCCGGGTTGGGGGAGATTGCGCTTCCGGGCCGGCGAATTCCGCGCGTATCCGGTCCTGGGTGGTGCTGGTTTCTTCGCCAGCTCCAGCATGGGGTGCCCGGCCAAGGGGTGCCCGGGCCGTGGCCGTAGCCGGCCCGCCCGAGGAGCCGGAGCGGAAAAGGCGCACCGGGCGCCACACAACCGCTCAGACCGCGGCGAGGCCGGTTAGGGTGATCGGTCGCAGGCCCCGGCGAACATTGGGCCGTGGCGGCCCCTCCCAGCCCGGCGAGGGCCCCGAGACCAGGACGCCCTGCCTCCCGCGCCGCTCCCGCCAGGACCCGAGCCTCCCCTTCACTCCAGTCATACCCAGACTCTCAAAACGTCCTGTCCCAGGAGGAGCCCCCAGCTCCGGGTCCCCGCATCGCGATCAGGCCACGTGCGCCCCGCGCCGCGTGTGCGCGCCCCGCCCCCGGGGGAGGAGCCAGCCGCCGGCCGGCCACTTAGCAGAGCGGCTGCGGCGGGTGCAAGCCCGCGGTCTCGGCTTTCTCTCGGGTTCGCCCCCGCCCCTCCTCTTCCCTCCGCTCCTCGGGCTCTTCCCGCCGCCCCACCCGGCCCGCCCGATTTTCCAGCCGGGCCGGCGGGGCCGCACGCTCAGGCCGTGGGATCGGTGAGTGCCACCCCAGCCCCGGTCTGAAGCCCTTCCGTGACCCCCAAGGGGCGGGGAGGCCGGTTTGCCCCCGGAGCGCTGAGGCAGGAGTGGACATCTCCCCTTTCCAAAGCGCCTTTTCCCTGCCCTTTCCCTTTCCCTTTTGACCCTCTCGTACCCCAAGGGAAGGTAGCCTGGATCCTGCCCTTACCAGGAACTTCTGTGAACAAGGACCTCTCATGGTCACCTTCCACCTTGCCAGCAGCGGGCGACCCTCAGTCGGAGGTGGGGGGAGGTCCCGGTCGGCAGGGTGGGTCCCCGCCCCTGCTCCTCTCCAGAGGGACCTGGGAGGGGGCGCTGGCCCCGGGAGGCGTCGGGGCAGCCGCGCCCTTGGCTGGGGTCACGTCCACCTTCCCGGGAAGGACATACTCTGCCCGTGCCAGGTGCTTAAGGAGCGGCATCCCAGCCTGGGCCCGGCGGGCCCTTTGCCAGGATCGGGAGCCCCCGGTTCCCGCCGGGAACCTCAGGCGGGGCTGGCGAGGCTACCAGGACCCTCACCCGGCTTTTCTATTCTGCCCTCCGAGCCGAGGAGAACCTGAGGCTGGGGAGGAGGAGGAGCTGGTGATCAGGTTGCCGCTTGCCTTGCCTTGACTTGGTGTTTCATCTATTCATTACCGGCTCCCTCCTGCCCGCAGTGGTCACACCCTTTCCAGAACTGCTTGGCTGGTAACCACGAAGCCGAGTGGGAGCAAGAGCGGGGCGGACTGGAGAAAACCGCTCTAACCTGACTTAACTCTGGCTGAGAGCTGACACTGCACACAATAACCAACATTTGCAAAGAGCTCTCACGGATTCCACTAGCGGCAGCCCATTGGTCTGGGTGTTAGTATTCCTTTTTGCAAACGACAGGGGTGAGGGGTGGGGCTGCAAATCTGGGTCAGTGTGATGTGGGGGGTGAAGACACTGGGAAACAGAAAAGCCTCCTGCTCTATCCTCTCCACTAGACAGAAATATCCTTTCTTAGCATAGCCAGTAGTTAGTGGGGTGGGAGGCTAAAGTCAACCAGATACTCCAGGAAGAGAAATCAGAGCTCAGTCATTCACTGGTAAGTCACATCACCTTCCTGGTCCACTCTGATTCCTCATCTTGCAAATGGAGATAGTAAAATCTACCTGGCAAGGAGTGGTTGTGGAGGTTGCAAATGAGGATATAAAGCTTAGAGAGCTCTAGTGATATGCATCTGAAGGGCTTTGGGTTCTAACCCACAACCTCTCGTGCTCCGCCTCTGGTCCTCTAAGATGAACTTCCAGTCGAGGGAGTTTTGTTCTCCTTGAGTTTCTGGAGCCTCTGCATAGCTGTCCTTTGGATGGGATACAGTCAGTGTCCAGGGTGAATGTAGAATGTGTCTAACAGGCCAGATGCTCTTCTCTGCCTGAATGTTCCCATGGAAGTCCCTATTCCTGTTCTTTCAAAGGCTAGATGTTTTCAGAACCTTAAGAAAGTCTCCACCCAATTAAAAAAACAAGAAAGAAAAAAAAAGAAAGTCTCCCCTCCTGGCCAGGGTGGCTCAGTAATTGAGCATCAACCTATGAACCAAGAAGTCACGGTTCAATTCCTGGTCAGGGCACATGCCCGGGTTGGGCTGTGGGCTCCATCCCCATTGTGGCACATGCAGGAGGCAGCCAATCAATGATTCTCTCATCATTGATGTTTCTATCGCTCTCTCCCTCTCCCTTTCCCTTCCTCTCCGAAATCAATTTAAAAAAAAATTTTTTTTTTTCTTAAAAAAAGAAACTCTCCCCCAAGGTTAATCCATTTCAGACACCCCTCATCATGCTTTGCTGGGGCAGTGTGCGGCCTGGGAAATTCTGAGTCTGAGGGTCACTTACAGTTTTACAGAAATTGGCCTAAGCCCAACTCACAACACCCCTCTCAGATGGGCTCCCATCCTCTGAAATTCTCATTTTGAAGTTGACACTGGAATATTCCACCTGATTAGTGCCCCCAAATATTGCTAATTGTTTCCCCTCTGAGTGCATATTCAGATTTGTGTTTTGTGGGTTGCTTTCAATCCATGACCTCATTGACCTTCACAGCCACTCCTTGTGAGGTAGATTTTACTATCTCCATTTGCAAGATGAGGAATCAAAGTGGACCAGGAAGGTGATGTGACTTACCAGTGAATGACTGAGCTCTGATTTCTCTTCCTGGAGTATCTGGTTGACTTTAGCCTCCCACCCCACCAACTACTGGCTATGCTAAGAAAGGATATTTCTGTCTAGTAGAGAGGAGAGAGCAGAAGACGTCTCTGTCTGAGTGTCTTCACCCTCCACATCACACTGACCCAGATTTGCAGCCCCACCCCTAACCCTGTAGTAAAACTAGCCCCGGAGGAGCCCAGGGAGCCTCCAGAAGCTCTTGTAAAAGTTTCCCCTGCTCCCTACTTGGCAGGGAACAGAAGAGACTTCCTTTCTGCCCAGGCTCGCTCTGGTTCTCATTTTGGTTCCTCTGCTCAGTGCGGGGAGCGGGAGTGAGTCACCCTAAAGAAGCCTTCACCTGTGTGTGGCCCTTGTCTTCTCTCTCGTGCCATAGGCTCTGGAATGACTCATCTCAGATTCTTCCAGAACTGAGCCCTTTGCTGGACCCATGCCCGAGCCTGTGTCCTCATGACGAGGTGGATTGCACTCCTTGTGCCTGTAACCCAGAACTCTGGCTGACCACACTGAAGCAGGATGCTCCAGCAGGTAAAACCTCCCCCTCAGATAACCCAGGCCCCAAAGCACCTGAAGCACCTTTGCATCTTTTACTTGTCTGAATGTGGTTTCACTACCCTGTCCGGGAAGGAAGAAAACGACCCCTTAAAGGTCTTTTCTCACTTCAGGAAGTTATTCCAGTGCCTTTCACCTGTTGTTAAGTTCTTCCTGATACTTAATTTGAATCTCCCCTGTTGTAGCTGATAGCTCTTTTCCTTGGTGTGGTTAAGGCAGTGGTCCTCAACCTTGGCTGCACATTAGAATCACCTGGAAATCTTTTTAAAATCCTGATTTCTTGGCCTCATCCTCCGGAAATTCTGTTTCTTTGTGCCTATGAACCAGGAGGTCACAGTTCAATTCCTGGTCAGGGCATATGCTCAGGCTGCGGGCTCAATCTCCAATGCGGGGTGTGCTGGAGGCAGCCGATCAATGATTCTCTCTCATTGATGGGCTCACTAGTCTCATGGAAACCCACACAGGTCATATCACAGACCCTTTCCTCCAAAAGCAGATTTCAGCCAGGTTACTGTCCTCTCCCGACCCCATCTTCCCTACATCCCCCAGAGAGGAAAGAGGAGAAATGGGGAGAAGAAACACGTGGGAAATGTTGGCATCATGCATGGGAAAGGGAGAAGGAGGAAGGGCCTGTTCCCTCAACTTCTGAGCCTCTTAAGTAGACCCAGGGCACAGGAAACTAGTTGTGTAATTAACCAGATTAATTAAGCCCCAAGAGGCAGGTGATGAAGGCATGGAGCTACCTCACAACTGATTTTTCATCTCAAATTGAATGGTTTCTTTAACACGTTAAGTGCCATGTCAGTCACCGGTGACTGACGCTATACTTTCCGTCTGGACCCGTCATTCACTGGTGCTGCCAGCATATCGGTGAAATCGGATATCGCGGGCTAAACGGAAAGGAAGACAAAGCAGGCTTGGCGCTTAACGTGTTTTTAAAAAAAGGCCCAAAGCATGGTTTTTTTTCCTTTGTGATACTCCTATAGCAGCCCCACACTGTGACCCCCAACCCTGCCAGGCCCAGTAAGGCTAGTAGCTGGCTAGCCTGGAAGCTGGAGCTCATGGCATAGGAGACAGGATAACATTTATTGATTTATCCAGTATTCACTATGTGCCAAGGACTAAGTGCTCTTTATATTGCTTCTTGTTTTTCTTCCCAATAGCCCTGTGAACAGGCTTTATTTTCTTTTATTTACAAAAAAAAAACCAAAAACCTGTAGCCGTAGCCGGTTTGGCTCAGTTGGTAGAGCGTCGGTCGGCCTGCGGACTGAAAGGTCCCAGGTTCGATTCCGGTCAAGGGCATGTACCTTGGTTGCAGGCACATCCCCAGTGGGAGATGTGCAGGAGGCAGCTGATCGATGTTTCTCTCTCATTGATGTTTCTAACTCTCTATCCCTCTCCCTTCCTCTCTGTAAAAAATCAATAAAATATTTTTAAAACAAAACAAAACCTGTGGCTCAGAGAGGTTAAGTCACTTACCCAGGCTCACTCGCCTAATAAGTGGTAGGACTGAAATTTGAACCCACCAGACTATGATACTGGAAGCCAATTCTCTCTCCGCTGCACAGTCCTACCCCTACACAGCTGCCAGCTGGTCTGAGTCACAGCTCTCCTGGCCCTGTTATACCCTCCAGGTGAATGGCCATAGTTCAGGCCCTGATGCCCACGGTGGGAAAGCCCTCAGAGAAGACCTGCAGGAGTTCCTAGGCCAGGAGGCCCCGCTGCACCTGCTGGATGACCTCACCAAGGTGAACCCTGTGACGCTGGAGACAGGTATGGGCCTCCCTCTCCTCAAGAGTGCCGTCTCCAAGAGCGTGGCATTTGGTGTAGGTATTCAGCACAGCTTCTCCTGGCCAGACAAGGCAGGCAGGACTCCGGACCTGGAGCCAGATACGCTGCTTCAGACCTGCCTGGCAATTGCATCTGGGCTCCCCAACGCCGACTTTGCTCCAGATTTGGCGTTCATCTTAATTAGATCTTGTACCTATTCATCAGGGAGCTGCTGGAATCTAATGGCTCTTGGCTGAGTGCAGAGGGAGTGCTGTTAGGCAGATGTTTGTGTATGCTAGTGTCTACATTTAAGCCAGAGTTTGCTAAAAGTACCTCTGCCTCAGTCCTGAGGTGTTTGCAGGCCCGGTACATGGCAGACACATTCTACACCAATGCTGGCTGCACCCTGGTGGCTCTGAACCCCTTCAAGCCTGTCCCTCAGCTCTACTCGCCAGATCTGATGAAAGAGTACCATGCTGCTCCTCAGCCCCAGGTAAGACTCAGCCACTTCCTGGGCCTCAGGACTCCCCTACCTCCCCTTAGGCCTCCTTGCAGCGTCCCTGTCCTTATCCATCTATGCATCAGCCATGCTGGTGCCACAGCCCTGCCCATCAGGAGCTTGAGGAATTTTGGGCACATGACAGTGGTGCAAAATGAGAGGTAAATACTTGTTTAACTGAGTTTGGATCACAAAATAGGGACATAGGGCAAAGTATTTTTTTTCTTATTTATGAGTTTATTAATAGGAAAGGATTTACAAAGATATGTTTGTGTATTTAACAAACCACTGTTTGGGAAAAAGATAAAATTAATGCGCTAAGGATTACCCTAGAAAATTCAGTGCATGTTCATCTCTACTGAGAGGAATACATTCTTATGGGGGCGGGGGAAGTGCAGGCAGGGAGTAGACTAGCTGGTGTCAAAGTGCATCATGTGTTCAGGGAAAGGCAAGAGCAGACTTGCTGGCAGGAAGGGGCTCTTGGGGAGAGAGGCAGTAGATGAGGTAGGAAGAGGCTGAGATAAATAGGAAGGTTCTGAGTCATCACAGCAGGCAGAGTCCACAGAGCTGCTTCCAGGAGTGGAGGTGGACTGAATGGTGCCCACTGGGGGGAGAATTACCCTGGAAGCTGGGGGAGTTGCGTTGAGGAAGGTGAGACAAGTGGCAGGGAGAACAGTTGAAGACTTTGTAATAGTCCAGGTGAGAAGTGACTGGGGCAGAAGCTGATGGAGAGAGGGACAGCTCTGACACCATCCAGAACTGTGCCTTCTTCAGGAAGCTGTGGGTAAGCAATCATTGTGGGGTGGAATCATGTGAGGTCTGTCCTGAGAGCCCGTATCTCACTGACCATCTGCCTCCTAAGGGCAAAAGCCATGTCATGGTGCCCTCTGCTTTCCCAGTGCCCACCTTCATACCTGGCACATTGAGGACAATTAATGTTTGGTGATGGAAAGGAGAACAGTGGCCTTGGGATGCAAATCAGATGGTTTCACTTACTTGCTGAGTGGCCTTGGGAAGGTTATTTAACCCCTCTGAACCTCAGATTTCTCATCTATAAAAGAGGACTAGCTATCCATCTAACACAGACTTCTTAGCAGTAACTTGAAAGAAAATTCTTTGCAAACTGCAAAGTACAGTAACAAAATAATACAGAACAGAATAAGACTTTTAAGATAAAATGGGATAAAGTATTCAAGGCTAGCTCTGCTTCCAGACTGAGAGAAGATGAGTGGGTAAAGCCACCAGGGGGGTCCCACAGTTGGGCCTAACACTGTTACATCCAGGACATTTTTCTAGAGGAAGCCTCTTGGCACTGCTGTTGGCAGGCTCCCCATCTCAGCCATCATTAGATCAGCATTCCTTGAAGACGCGCATTCCCTCACATGACCTTTCGCTCCTTGATGTTTCAGAAACTGAAGCCCCACATCTTCACTGTGGGTGAACAGACCTACAGGAATGTCAAGAGCCTGATTCAGCCAGTCAACCAGTCCATCGTTGTCAGTGGAGAGAGTGGTGCTGGAAAGGTAGGAGGGCCTCTTTCCCATCCTGTCGACTTCATGACGGGCTGGGTGGGCAGAGAGGGAGGGGGACGTTCCTCGTGGAGCCGTTTGCTGCCTCGTCATTCCCGGACAGGCTGGCTTTACCAGGGAGTCAGTGTGTAGCGGTGGGCAGGAAAGGAAGTCAGGATTCTAGTCCAGGCTCTTCCACCAGCTCTGATGTAACTCTAGGTGAGATACTTTCCTCCTAGGGCCTAGGACCTAGGCCTTCATTTCCTCATCATAGGTCTCTCCCATCTCTGACACCGATGGAAACAAAAGATAGCTATTGGGGATTCCAGCACAGTGGTTCAGAGCACATCAGAAAGATATTTCAATTCTGTAAACCTGTTCTTTCACCTATAAAATGGCAAGGAAAGGAGGACCAACACCCAACTCATGGGACTTCTGTGAGAGTTAAATGAACCAGTGCACATAGACACTGAAGGTAGCTGGGATTACTTATGGGAAAGGGTTTATTGAAGTAGCCCACTTGCATCCTCTGTGTTGTCCATGATGGCAAGGGCAGTGCCTTGGGCCAGAAGCTCCTGGTGAGTCACGTAGCTCCCTGGGGAGCAGAACCACAATAGGTGAGACCGAATGTTGCACAAGAATGGGTGAGGAGTTGCATAGCTGGTCAGAGGAGGCCTCACCCTCCTGGCAAGCCTCATGCAACCACCCCTCCCTTGCCACCAAACTTACCTCCTCAAGGGATTCTTTGGACCATAAACCCCCTCTGTCTACACTCACATATGATGGAACTGCTGAGTACTGAGTACCTGCCAGATTCTAGGCCCTGGGCTCACCGCTGAGGAGTGGCAGGGGGAGGAACAGAGATGCAACTGGCTTTCAGGGAGCTCTTAGTCCACTGGGAAAGATAGACAAGGAAACAGATGAAGGCAGTAAGCTGCAGGGATGAGGACTTGGACTTGGGTGGGGAGGAGATCTTTGACAGTTGTATCAAGGTGGCCAGTGCAATGACAGATGTCCAGCTCCTGGACAAAGCCCACTGTCCCTCTGGGGAGCTGCAGCTGGACCTGGCTGGAGTCTCATGCAGCCAGAGCTCAGTAACCCATTACTGAGCAGCTGCTGTGGTCATGAGCTGGGCCTGGTAGACTTATTTTTAAATAGCATAGTTGCATAGTTCAAAAATCAGGCAATACTGCAAGGCTTACAAAGAAAAACAACAACCCTGCCCCATATTTCTCAACCCCCTGGCTACTTTCACATCTTATAGCAGTGTATCTGGGTGTTTCTATCATGTTTCTAACCAGCATGATATTGTTAGTGACTGATTTTTTCAGTTTTGGACCTAATCTTTTCATTTCCTAATTTGGTGATGATTTAGTCTTATTTCCCTGCCCCCAAACACATATGTAATTTTACCATGATTTCTAATTAAGTTAATAGGCAGTATTTATATTATAACCATGTAATCTATGATTATATTTCCTTGTCTAGTTTTTACTCTCCCTCATATGATTACCCCAGTTTTCTATTTGTTTAGTTTCTACATGCCTATTAAATTATTACCAAACTTATCACCAAAGCTTTTCCGGCTTGTTCAACTGGCAAGTACATCTGGTTCTTTTTTTTTTCTTCGAGGTGCCCTTCCCAGAGCTCTCAGATCTGCTCCCATCTGGCCTGGTGGCTGCCTGGGGCTACTGCCATGCAGCTATTACCTGGGGCTCTCTGCCTCACTCTGGGGGTCAGATTGCTGTGTCCATGATAATCCCCCTTGCTGGAATCCACGGCTTCCCTTCCTCCTCTACTGCTTTGTATTTAGGGAGCACATTCTTTAGTAGCTTCCTGGAAAAGGCAGTAAATGAAGGGCAAATTTTTGAGTTGCACATCTGAAAATGTTTATATTGCCTCAAATTGGATATGTTGGCTGGGTTTTATAATTTCAGGTTAGAAATAATTTTCTTTCCAAATTTAGAAGTTTTTCCTTATATATTGAGTGTTGCTTTTGAAAATCCGAGTCCATAAATTGTGATTTTACTTTCCAAAAGCTGTAGGTATTAAAACTCACAGTGGTATATCTTGGCATGGTCTTTTTTTTTTTTTTTTTTTTTTTTTACTTTCTATGCTGGATACTTTGTGTGGGTCTTTTAACTTGGAAACTCATGTTTTTCGTTTAGGGAAATATTTTTGTAGCATATCTAATAATTTACTCCCCTCCATTTTCTCTTTCTGGAGCTCCTATTAGTATGTTTGATTAATTGTTTAATAGTCTTTTTTTTTCACCTAATCTTCCATCTCTTAACATTTTGTTCTGTCTTCTGGAAGATATCTCCTACTTTATCTTGCCAAAATTTGTTTTCCCTGTTTTTAATAACTTTCAATTATTTTGAATTTTTGTTCAAAATTTTAATTCTAAAAACACTTTCTTGTTCTCTATTATCTCCCCCCCCCCCCCCCAGTATCTTGGTCTTTTCATAGGTTCAATATCTTCTCCTATTGTTGAAAATATTTCATAATTTTTACTTGCATATCTTCTCCTATTGTTGAAAATATTTCCTAATTTTTACTTGCCTTCTGCTCCTTACATTGACTGTTTCCTTCTAGTTCCTTTTCCTTCATTTATTTTTATATTTGTCATTCATGTAAAGGAAGTTTACCAACTAGTTATTGATCCTCACATATCTGTTCATACTTAAGATACAGTAGCCTGCTCAGGTCAGGGTGTGTTGTCCCATCTCTGCCCCAGGCTCCCTTCTTTTTCTGAAATGCATCCTCTGGAGCTAGAAGCAAGCACTCCCCATTTCACAGAGCGGGGGAAGTGCTTTGCCCAAGGACACAGTTGAATTCAGCATTCACCCATTCGGTTAGCACCTTGCTTGGTGGAGGAGATGGTGCTAGTGGGCACCGTTCCCTCAGGCAGGCTCAGAGGTGGGAGGGAACTTGGGCAGGGCTCCCACAGGCTGTTTCTGCCGTAGACATGGACTTCCCGTTGCCTGATGAAGTTCTATGCTGTGGTGGCTGCCTCACCTACATCCTGGGAGAGCCACAAGATTGCAGAGAGGATCGAGCAGCGCATCTTGAACTCCAACCCTGTCATGGAAGCTTTTGGTAAGCTCGGTGTCCTCTGTCCCCTGTCCTTTGGGATTTGCCACCTTCCAGGGAGAGGAAAGTGAAACCCTCTCTGTGGGGGTTGGAGGATGAGTGTATCATTCACTGCCTTGGGTTCCCAATCCCTCCAGGTACCCTGAGCCTCTTTCCAGCAGAGATGCTGTCATTCAGCCATCTCCTCCCTCGAGCAGATGTAACAGTGGTGCTGGAGAGGATCTTGTGGCTCCTCTGGTCTAAATCCTGATGGTTCAGAGGAGAGGGGAACTGGTCTAAGGATGTACAACAGTTAGTGTCCATGTTGGGACTCTAGATGTTGTGCCTACTGTCTAACTCAATAGTGACAGCTTGTTTTTTATTCTTTCCCTTCAAAGAAGACAGTCCCTGGCTGCCTAGGCTTGCTCATTTCAGTTCATTGCCAGGAAGTCCTTCTAACTCCCAAGTCACACTTGCTTAGTCCTGTCCCCTGTGACATGGAAACCAAAAAGGGGCCTTTAGATGACTTGATAGAGACATGGCCCCAGCAGACTGCAGCCACATTGGCCCATGAGGACTCTGTGAACATAGGGGAGCGGTATAAACAGAGGTGTGATCTGTAGGGAATGCGTGCACGCTGAGGAATAACAACAGCAGTCGCTTTGGGAAGTTCATCCAGCTCCAAATGAACAGGTAATTGCTGCTGCCACCACTGCCCTGGCTGATGGGAGGACGGGGGCAGGGAGTCTGCAAGTGGCTGGAGTAGTCTCTAGCCTGGGCCACCCCTGTGGGCAGAACCCTGCTCCTCCTGGCATGCATGTGTATGGGACTTATTAGGATCAGTGAACCCTGAGGGTGATCTTTGAATCTAGAGAACTATAGCTGCTGCAGCCGTGGGGAACCTGGGCAGCATGCTTGTCACAGCCTGTGTTTTCCTCCTGGCTTTTACCCTTGCTTGAGGACTTAGAGTTAAACAGCCACTTCTGTGGCCACAACCCTGAGCTTGAAGCTGGCGGGGCTTCTGCTCCTGCCTTGGGATGGGGCATAATGACTTACAGAGGCCTTGGCTCTGCCCACCTGAGCTGGGTGCAGGGGAATGTCCCGTACCATTCAAGGGCCTGCTGAGTAGTCCCTCGTCCTCATGACCCCCATTGCGAAGTGGAAGAGCCTGGTCGGGAAGTGGGGTTGCAGTCTGGCAAACAGTAAATGCCTATGGAATGAATGGGTAACTAATGGGCTCTGGTCTGCTTGTGCCAGGGCCCATCAGATGACTGGAGCTGCAGTCCAGACCTACCTCCTAGAGAAAACTCGCGTGGCCTGCCAGGCCTCCAATGAGAGGAACTTCCACATCTTCTACCAGGTCTGTGCCAGGGGGGCCCACAGCTGCCCAGATGCAGGGTGGAGATGGCCTGTGACTCTTAGCCCCTCCTTCTGCCCCCTGCCTGCCTCTTTAATCGGCTTCCAGTGGTGCCACCACTTATTCCAGCAAACTATGCAACACTGCCTCACACTGGACCCAGGCTTCTGGGATGGTTTGGATGGGATGTGTGTTACCTCCTCTGTCAGACCAGACGGTGCTGGGGACTCTCCTTAGAATGGCACTGTTTCCTCCAAACAGAACGAGGACTTCCCCAGAGCTGTGCCTCTTTCATCAGACGGGTGGTCCCCCAAAGCATGGATAGTGTGTCCCCGGCTCTCAGGTTGAGCCTGGGGCCGCCCCAGAGAGGAGCTGTGCCTTCCTCAAACACAGGCCTCCTCAGATGGTGTTTGGCACCGGGTTGCAGACATGAAAACTGGTTGCTGCTGCTTTTGCCCTGTGCCTACCCTGGGTGCTCCACAGTCTTGTGATGTCACTGCCATCTCTCTCCTTTTATCTCGACCCCAGGCCTATATAGGCCTGGGCTTCCCTCGCACCCCCAGCTCAGCAACCTGTCCCCCTCCCACAGATCTGCAAAGGAGCCAGTGCAGACGAGAGGCTCCGGTGGCACCTCCCCGAGGGAGCCGCCTTCTCCTGGCTGCCCAACCCAGAGAGGACCTTGGAAGGTAGGGGGAGCCTTACCCAGCACCCACCCCGCTCTGCTCACAGCCTGCCTCTCTCACCCCTCCCTGCCCCTGCTGACCTCTGGTCCTGACACTGGGCTGTGACTTGGGTTTCTTTTCAGAGGATTGTTTTGAGGTGACCAGAGAGGCCATGCTTCATCTTGGCATCGGCACCCTCACCCAGAACAACATCTTTAAGGTCAGAAGGAAAGCCTTGGCACTTACATTTGACAGAGGTCACTGGAAGCCTCCTCTGAACCTGCGTCTTCCTGAGAATCTGAGACTTTGGGCCCCGCCTTGCAGTCTCCAAGAAGTGGACCGCTCCTCTGTGCCACTGAACCTGGACACGGTGTCGGGGTGGGAGGGGCGTGGAGCACATAGTTCTGTATATAAAACAGCACCGAGAGAGTTAGAGCTCAGAGGGCAAGGAGCCTGGGTCAGCTTTTACTGCAGTAGTCAGAGCAGGGAAATCATGCTGCCACGTTTGCCCAGGGCAGCTAATGGGCTCTGGTGTGTAGGAATTTTAAAATCATGTTTACACCCTTTAGCTCACTGGGTTTTTCAACAGGCCTGTGTATAGGGAGTTATTCCTACTTTATGCTTGAGAAGACTAGAGAGGTAAAGTGACCTGCCCAAGGTCAGACACCACTGATACAGATAGACTTGCACCATGCGGACTAAGTCCAATTCCCACCTTCTTGCCCCTCCTCTCCGGACATGCTGACCCAGGTGAGCTGGGCTCCTCATCCCCATTATTGGCCTCCCTCCTCCCATCTGTCTTTGCCGACTGACTACCTCCTGCTCCCTCACCTCCTCACCCACCAGAGCAATGGGAGGGAGTAGATAGGATAGGCTGGCAGCAGAGACGGGAGCCACTGCAGGGAGGTGGCAGTGCAGTGGAAAGTGACCTCCATCTCCAGGTGGGGCTCCTCAGGCAGGGAGGGGATCACGGCCAGTGTGGACACCGCCAGGCAAGCACCTGGCCAGAGGCACAGCAGGAGTGGACAATAGTAGGGTGTCCAGACAGGAGTGCTGGTTGGGGGCTGGCGTGACCCTCTACTCCAGCCACACTGCCCATCGGGCAGAGCAGCCTCCTTTCTACAGCTCCTAGGGGCTCATCCACATGCATCGAGTGCAAAGGCAAGAGGGCCCCCACTGTACAGACACCACGGTCACAGATCCTCCCCTAGGCTGGGCCATCAGAGCCCAACTGTGCTGGGGAAGGGCCAAAGGGAGTCCAAGCCCAGCTCCATAGAAGCAAGCCTGCTCCACGAGGAACAGGAGCCATGTCCTACAGTCTGCTCCAGAGGGGAAGGCAGAGGGACAGACCATGGTGACCTGGAGGCCCCACCAGCTGCCCTGGGAGGCTTCTGTAGTCAGACTGCCCGGGTTCTCATTGAACCTGTCCCCTTCTCATCTCTGTCATGGACAATCGTTGCAGCACTCGCCTCACTGATGTTGAGAAGATTAACCAAGCCCTAGCTGGTTTGGCTCAGTGGATAGAGCGTCGGCCTGTGGACCAAAGGGTCCCAGGTTTGAGTCCAGTCAAGGGCACATGCCTGGGGTTGCGGGCTCGATCCCCAGTAGGGGGCGTGCAGGAGGCAACCAATCAGTGATTCTCATCATTGATGTTTCTATCTCTCCCTCTCCCTTCCTCTCTGAAATCAATAAAAGTATATTTTTTTTAAAAAGAAAAGATTAACCAAGATGATGCATGTAACATACATAGAATCGTGTCTCATAGGGTCCTGCAGCAAATGGGCAGTAGCTGGGAGCTGCTATTATTCTTCTCTTGTGATTATATTTAGCAGAAGAGAAGCCTTCCAGGCTGGGCTCCAGCCCTTACAAGGTGCCCACTGTGTGTCTCCTTTCTCCTGCCCCTCAGGTCCTGGCTGGACTGCTGCACCTCGGCAACGTCCGGTTTGCTGACTGTGAGGATGAAGCCCAGCCCTGCCAGCTGATGGACGATGCCAAGGGTGAGAGCAAGGGTGGCAGGGGGCTGTGCCTCAGGCTTTGGTCACACACCCAGGGAGCAGGCCAGTCCTGCCCAGAAAAGAGCCAGTATCAGTGGGATTGGGTGGGAGGCCAGAGGGTGAAATTCGGAATTTAACATTTGATTAAACAATAGCTGTAGCGTCCTGCCCTGGATAAGTTACTCCTCACCCCATCTCTGAAGCAGGCAGCATTATCCCCATTTTACAGATGAGCAAACGAGGGTCAGAGGGTTTATAATTTGTCCCACACGTGGCAATGTGGACTGGGACACAGAAGTCCTGGGTTCATGCCCTGCCTCTGCCTTCGGCAGGTCTCTTCGCCTCCCAGCAAGGTTTCCTCTGTTCATTTGGGTGGGCGATGGTTCCATGACAATGGCTTCACTGCCTTGTGAAGGGGGCTGTTTGGATGGAAGGTTTGTCCTCCCAGGCTCTGTCAGAACATCGGCCTCGCTGCTCTGGCTCCCAGAGGACCCACTGCTGGAGACACTGAGGATCAGGACCATCAGGGCGGGCAGGCAGCAGCAGGTGTTCCGGAAGCCCTGCTCCCTAGCCGAGTGCGACACCCGCAGAGACTGTCTGGCCAAACTGATCTACGCACGGTGAGCACTCTGGGCCCATGCTGCCTCCAACTTCTCCCCTCTTTGGAGTTGAACCAGACACTGCCATGCAATAGGCCCAGGCCCAGGGTGAGGGCTGCCAGACACAGCAGATGGCTTCCCTCCCTGCTCCCCAGATCCTTGGGGACAGCAGGGAGTAGCTCCTGAGACTTCCCCAAGCACCTGGGGAATTTGATAGCAGAACGTCAGCCCAAAGTGCAGGGCAACCCAGCAAGCAGCAAGTGGGAGCCCAGAACAGGGGCCTTTCCTATTGGGTGATATGGCCATGTGGTTAAGGGTGCTTTCTCACCCTGGGTTCTGAGAACCTTCTGAGAACCTTCATGATGCCATGTAAGGGTGTCATGTGGCATCTTTGAAATTAGGGGACGGAATGCATGTGCTTATGGGAACTCGGGCCCTCCTGGGTGTGGCACCCTGGCTGAGGAGCAGCTCTGCCACCCCTCAGATTCAGCTCGACCCTCTCTCACCAGAGTCTCCCCTTCCCCAACCCCAACAGGCTGTTCGACTGGCTGGTATCGGTGATCAACAGCAGCATCTATGCGGCCCCCGACTCCTGGACCACTTTCATAGGTAGCAGGGCCCCCTGCCGGGAACACCCCTTCTAAAAAAGACCAGGGCAGCTCTGGGCCCACCGTGCTAACTCTGGCAGCTCCTTTCCCTTCCCTGCATCCCCCTCTCCTCGTCTGTCCACCAGTGTTTGGGCAAGGACATCTCTACTCCCGGATGCTCACACCTGACTCGTCCATAGCTCACCAGGCGGACTCAGATGGCACCTGTCTGAGAGAGTAGTGGGGATGAGTGAAAGATAACCTTGCTGGAACCTGGGTAGGAATGTCAGGTAGGGGAGGCAGTAGAGCTCAGAGGCACCAGTGAGTTTGTTCACAGAATGTGGAATTCTAGACACCAACTGGGCTGGTGAGACCCAGGCCCTCCAAACTGGGCTGGATGCAGGAAATGTTCCCTGGGACCTGGTGCCCTCAAGGAGGGGCCTACCCGGACCTAAGGATTCAGCCTCGAAGAAGACCTGGTGCCCTGGGTTGCCCCTCACACACATTCGGCCTTTCTTCCTGCTGCAAGTTGTGGGGGGACATGAGGTAGAGATGGCACCCTGGGGTGGGGTACGGTGCTCTGCCCACTGTGGGTGTCATGCTCGCTCAGCCTCATCCCCAGGCTGCCAAGGATGAAGCTTCACCCTGGGCCCCTACAGTCCCCCGGCCTCTGCAGTGGCCCCATGGGTTCTCCCCTCACCACCGCCCCACCCCCCACAGGCCTGCTGGATGTGTACGGCTTTGAGTCATTCCCTGACAACAGTCTGGAACAGCTGTGCATCAACTATGCCAATGAGAAGCTGCAACAGCACTTTGTGGCTCACTACCTAAGGGCTCAGCAGGTGAGCGTGTGGCAGGGTGGGGCCGTCCTGGATCCTCTATCTCTTCCTGCCCTTTAGTTCTTGATGCCATTCTGGAATAGTTGGTGTTGCTGAGGCCAGCCATAGGATGGCCTCCTGGGCCTCAGCCCTTAGCTGCCTCCTGCCCCCTCACCTTGCCCTCTAGGAGGAATACGCACTGGAGGGCCTGGAGTGGTCATTTGTCAACTACCAGGACAACCAGACCTGTTTGGACCTCATCGAGGGGACCCCCATCAGCATCTGCTCCCTCTTAAACGAGGTGGGAGCATCAGTAGTGTGCTGAGCAGCAGAGGTGGGCTTTGGGCTTTTCTGGGGCCTTGAAGACTCGTCACTGCCCTTTCTGTGCCTCTGTCTCCCCATCTGCCAAATGGGTTTGCTAATCCTGTACTCCTTCACTCAGGGTCACTGTACTGCCTATGTGACAACTCTGCTACCATGGGGGCGATGGGGTGGAGACTGTGAGGGTGTGGGAGCCCTCTCACTTTTGTGGCCGTCTGCCTATCCCGCCCCACGTAGGAATGCCGCCTTAACCGGCCAAGCAGTGCAGCCCAGCTCCAGACACGCATTGAAAGTGCCCTGGCAGGCAGCCCCTGCCTGGGTCACAACAAGCTCAGCCGGGAGCCCAGCTTCATTGTGGTGCATTACGCGGGGCCTGTGCGGTACCACACCGCAGGCCTGGTGGAGAAGAACAAGGTGAGGCTGGGCCATGGCCCCTGGGGACCTGGGTACAACGGCACGCTGAGTCATTGCTGCCCATACACGCAGCTTCCTATTGTGTGTCTCCCTCCTGAGCATCTTCCCAGAACCCAGGGTCACCTCTGGGCCATCTGCCTGAGGTCTGCTCATCAGGCATGACCCGCCCAGAAATGACCCATGTCACACTGGGTTGCTGATTCATAGGCGACCAGCTTGTCTCCCAGACTCAGGGCCTGTCCTACCCTGGAACTCCCTCCTCTGGGGCCTGGGTGAGCACTGGCAGGCCTGTGGACAGCCCTGGGTAGCACACCACCTGCCCTCACCCACTGTTCTCGTCCTCTCCCAATAGGACCCTGTGCCCCCTGAGCTGACCAGGCTCCTGCAGCAATCTGAGGACCCCCTGCTCAAGGTGTTGTTTCCTACTGACCCAGAAGAGAAGTCCCAGGAGGAGCCTTCTGGCAAGAGCAGAACCCCTGTGTTGACCGTGGTGTCCAGGTTCAAGGTGGGTCTGGTAGTGCTGACGTGACGTGTTTGGGTCACTCCTCAGTCTCAAATGTTTACCAAGCACTTCCCAGGATTGGTGCTGTTTACGGAGAGCATTGATGAGTCAAGAAGACATGGTCCGGGTTCACACCGAGTTGACAGTCCTATGTGGGAGACAGAGACAGGAAACAGACACATAGACTTGGCCTAACTGACATGGGAAGCCTAGGGGCCTGTGGGTGGCGCAGGGGTCTCTAACACACTGCTTATAGGGGGCTGTGGAAGAGCAATAGTTACATGCACCCGTGACCTGGCCCATTCCGTTCTCCAGCTTCCTGCTCAGACTTTGTCCTTGGCCAGCGCAGGTTTGTCTCCTCCCATATCTTATACTTTCTACTGTCTCTCAGCACACTCTGCTTCTCACCCCAGCCACCTTAGCTCCACCCTCCATGTCTCTTTTTAGTTTATTCCTTCTCATCCTTCAAAGCTCTGCAATATCATCACCTCCTTGAGAAGGTACCCAGGGAGCCCAGGTTTGAATAGCACTTTCCTGTCCAGCCTCAGATACTACTGAGGGTGCCCGTCCAGTGTCTGTGCAGCTCGTTAGACACGGCTCTGACAGCAGCAGACTGCCCGGGTCACAGCCCTTCAGTTTCCTGCACACAGGACAGGCTTTGGTTTAATAACAGCTATTTCCTGAATGAATGGCTGGGGGTTCTGAGATTGCTCTTCTAGGAAGATTGTGGGGGTTGGGGACCCTGAGACCAGATGCAGAGACCAACCAGTTGGAGGGTCACAGGTCAAGAAAGGTCCCTGGAGGTAGATGTGAGGAGCAGTAGGACGTCAAGGGATGGGAGTGCTTGGACACAGTAAGAGCCTCCAATAGCCATCCCAGGGCACATGAAGATCCTGGTGTTGGGGCTGGAGGTGTTTGATGCAGTCTCTAACCAGGGCCCAGCTGATGCCCCCAGGCAGCTCCAACCTCTGCCTGACCTCGCTCTCCCCTCTGCAGGCCTCCCTGGAACAGCTTCTGCAGGTTCTGCACAGCACCACGCCCCACTACATTCGCTGCATCAAGCCCAACAGCAAGGGCCAGGCACAGACCTTCCTCCGGGAGGAGGTAATTCACACTGAGCCAAAGCTGCTTCGAGGAGAGCCCTATCTGGCCAAGGCCCTGGAGGGGTGAAGGGCAGGACATCTACTCCAAGTGCAGGGACCAGAGGGGATCTCTCAGGCTGGGCCTGACATTAGAGGGGCTTGTCTCCCCATAGCTGGCACGACAGTCGTGTATGGTTGTGTGGTCTGCACTGCAGTGACCTAGCTAAGGAAGGAAGTAGGGCTCTGGCGCCTCTTGCTCTCTTCTCACCAAGCACTACCCTGATGAGACTGGAGCTGCCCAGAATGGCTATCTCTTGCAATTAGCTGGAAGTCTGTCTCGCCTTACATTCTAGATTTTTAATCTGCACAAAAAGGGCCAGCAATTGTTCTTTGCTCAGGGTACCGGGCTCCACGGGATGTGGATGAGGTGTTAGTACTGGGCGATGCTGGAGTGTCCTACAGTCAACTGGTAGATGTGACCTTGGGGGTTATAGCCAGAACCACTCTTCTGTGGTTAAGACCATGGTTCAGGTCCCAGAGGCTCTTCACAGTATAACCAACCTCCCATGCCCTGCAGCTGTGACTCACTTGATTGCCTAGCCAAAAATAAAATAAATAAAAACAGAAATGGGGCTGGGCTGCATATGAGGCAGAGCATCTGCACCAGCAGCTGCCTCAGCTGTGTCAGAAGCCATGTACCACATAGGGGATCTGGGGCTGCTGGGACTCTTTTAGCAGGGAGGTATTTCTTAATTTTTTGCTGCCCCAGCCCCAGAGTGTGTACCTCCCTCAGTGGAACCTCAGGAGACCC
This sequence comes from Myotis lucifugus, assembly GCF_000147115.1. Lineage (NCBI taxonomy): Eukaryota > Metazoa > Chordata > Mammalia > Chiroptera > Vespertilionidae > Myotis > Myotis lucifugus. Next base: position 3,676,693 of record NW_005871147.1, on the reverse strand, counting down.
TGCAGTCCACGCTGGCAGGGCCATGGGAATGCCGTCTGCCCTGCTGGCCCCATGCTGCAGGTGCCACGCTGTCTCTCCACCCTTGCAGGTCCTGAGCCAGCTGGAGGCCTGTGGTCTGGTGGAGACCATCCACATCAGTGCCGCCGGCTTCCCCATCCGGTGAGTGGGCCCATCACTGCAGGGGCAGGGCCAGCGTCACGGTAGAGCTCGGACTCAGGCCCAACAAGAGCCTGCCCAGCCAAGAGACGGATATGGAGATGAAGAGAAAGGGCAGGTCTACAGGTGTCAACCTGAACTCAAGGAACTGTGCTTGTCATTTATCCATTTACTTTCTGTGCACGATTTTGTGCTAAGCACTGTTTCTAGTATATCTCAGTGAATAAGGAAGGCTGAGTCTGCCCTCTTGGGTCATACATTCCTGTGGAAACAATAACTATAAAGTTAATCAATGCTAGGGAAGAAACAGAAAATGCTATTAGGTAGACTAATGGGAAGGGGTATCCTTGGGCTGGTCCAGGAGGGGTCGTAGGCAGCTCGGGCCTCTGGGAAGATCTGGGGAGGAGAGCATTCCAGACTAGGGAGCAGGTTAGGAACTGAGAGGTGCTTAAGTGACTGGAGCTCAGAGAACTGGGAGAGGAGGGAGGGATGGGGGCCAGACCTGAAGGACTTCACAGCCTGTCCTGGGTGCTGTGGAAGCTGCCGGGCATTCTGAGGAGGGAGTGCTGTGCTCTCACTCATATCCCATGGCTGCCATGTGGAGGTTGGACATAGGGTCAGGAAAATAGAGGAGTGAAAGGCTGTTGCAGGTGTACAGGCGAGATGGTGTCCCCGGTGAGGGTGGCAGCAGTGAACACTGGAGAGAAGTGGGTAAAATTGGTGTGGCTTGTGATAGAAAGAGGACTGTGGATTGATTGAACGTGAGTTATTAGGCAGGATGGTCAACTTCCAGGCTTCCCTCTGAGGCAAATGGGTGGATGGGGGATAATTCCTGGAGGCGAGATGGTTTGAGGAAGGCACAGGTTGCAGGGTGGGAGGGTCAGGTTTGAAATGGCTGTGAGACAGGCCAGGGCTCAGCAGAGCTCTAAGAACTGGAGGGTCTTAACACCACAAACAAGGAGGAAACCCCATCGGGGATAGAAGGGATCGGGGTCATGCCCTGAGGAATGCTCACATTTCGAGAGGGGGGATGACAAGAAACCAGCAACCATTTTAGTGGCATACTGGTGGCTGTGACAGGAGCCACATTGGTGCAGTGTTGTGGGCAGAAGCCAAACTTAGAGGAAGACGTGCAGATATCAGATGTCACCAGCTGTTGAGAGAAGTGTTGCCGTGAAGGGGAGTAGAGAAACCAGGGTAAGTGGAGGAGGCTGTGGGTCAGAGGACGGGTGGAGACGCAGCCAAGCACGGGTGTGAGGTAGGAGTGGTCTAGTTGTCCAGAGGGGGTCCTCCATGCCCCTTGGACGGAGGCAGACAGCAAGTCCTCTAGGAAGGGGCCCAGGAAGAGCAGACCCTTAAAGTAATCTCTTCCGAGCTACAGCCTCGTCCATGCAGTGCAGCCAGGGCAGCACCTCGCTGGGTTGTTGAGCCGATTAAATACAATTACTCCCGTCGCACCCTGAGCGCTGTGCCCACGGATGAAGTCGCTTCACTCCCTTCTTCCACCCACTTTGGCTTCCAGGGTCTCTCACCGGAACTTTGTGGAACGGTACGCGTTACTGAGGCGGCTCCGTCCTCCCACAGCCCCGGGCCCCCAGAGCCCGCCTCTTAATGAAGGGCGCTCAGGTGAGTGGGGCCCCTTTGTTAGTCATTTGTTCATCAGTCTACTGTTACTGGCTCATAGGGGCAGAGAGTGGTGGGAGGTGAGGCTGGGGTGACAGCTGGGGCCGAGTCACAGAAGCTGGACTTTATTCTCTGGGTGGATGGGGGCACTCATGTTTCCTGGAGACTACTGTGGGGCCACATGGTAGGGCTGTTAAGTTGGCGGGAGTAGAGAGAAGCTAGAGATGTGGACACAGGAAATATTGGGAAGAAACTAGTCACACTGGGCAAGCATTTGATGAGATGTAGAGGGAAAGGAAAGGAAGAAATTAGTTAAAATAATTATTAAAATGAGCTCTGCCTGGCCAGTGGGGAAAGGCGGTCTGAGGGAGCTGTTGAGCCTGCTGGGGTCCTTCCCCCCAAACTTTGATCTCAAGGGAAAGTCCTGGCCTGTGACCCAGATATGAGGATTGTGGGCACGTGGCTATCCTGAGGCTGTGGCCCCAGCACAGGAGGAGGAAAAGAGGTGCAAGGCTCCGCCCAGTAGGATCCCAGCCCAGCGGTAACCACTCCCCCCACTTACACAGCCTTACCTTGGGCCAGGAAACCCAGTTGGGACAATTCTGCTTTGTTTTTCTGTCTTGGGCACAGTTTGTCACTTTCCTTTCACCTTTCTCCCCACCGCTCTTCCTCCTCTCGCCATGGTCTGCTCTGCTCTGTCTCTTGCCCACGTCTCCTGGGCTCTGGTTGATTTTGCTGCTGCTTCTCGTCTGCGGTATCTTCTATGGCAGCCTCTGTCTCCAGAGAGGCGCTGGGCAGCTAAAGGTGTTCAGAGCCTCAGGTAAACCTCCCTCCACAGCAGTCAGCCCTGTGATGCAGGTCGGCAGGGGGACCCCATGGCCTCCGCAGGCCCAGAATCTGTCTTCTCTTTGCCCTTCCGTGCCAGGAAGTGAGCTGTTAGGGCGGAGGGGGTGGCCCTAATGTCCTGTTTGGCCCTCAGCATGTTTGGGGCAACAAGTGCCCTTTGTCACTTGCCCAAAGGGACCCACAGGAGTGGAGGCTGCAGGCCAGTCCAGGGCACAGCCACAGTGGGATTCCAAGACTCCTCATAACAGCCAGGGGCCTGAGGGGTAAGAGGGGCTGCTCCTGGTCTCTCCCCCGCAAAAAATAGGTAAAAATGGCTAGAGACAAGAACAAAAAAGAGGCCTGTAAAATGCTAGGGAGACCAGAACCAGTTTCTTAAGGCCACAGAAGTGTGTAGAAGACGAAGCACTGATGGGACCTCTGTCTCCCACCCTTAGAATGGTCTCCACAGGCCGCGGAGGCCGCGCTGCAGCCTCTGCTCCAGGACATCCTCCGCACTCTGCCCGCTCTGCCTGGGGCAGCAGCCACATCTGGCGACCCGGTGGAGGCCACGCCAGCCACAGTGCACTGTGGCAGGACCAAGGTGTTCATGACGGACTCCACGGTAAGCTGGCTTCAGAGGAGCAGAGGTCACAGAAACAGCTGTGTACTCTCAGCAGGACGGGCTGGGCTCTCCTCAGGACAGGGGGAGGGTGGGCTGCGGACCTCAGTGGATGCCCCTTCTCCCAGCTGGAGCTCCTGGAACGCAGGCGTGCCCAGGTGCTGGAGCAGTGTGCCCGCTGCATCCAGGCTGGCTGGAGGCGACACCGGCATCGCAGGCAGGAGAGGCAGAGGCAGGCTGCTGTGCTCATCCAGGCAGGTAGGACTGGGGCCCTGGGCACGTAGCCTCGTTCCAGGCCCACAGATGGCCTTGAGTGCAGCTGCCGTCAGTGACTGCAGACCCTACGTTCCTTTGAATGCTGTTCCTTGAGTCCCCACACACCAAAGCTGGCAGTGTCCCAGCCTCAAGGCGTTGGTGGCACGTCCTGTGTGCGCTGGGGTTCACGCTCCCGTCCTCACCCAGAGCGTCTTTCCAGTTCAGTGGAAAGCAGGTCACACCACAAATAAGGGTGCTGTGTAGGTAGCGGAGGCTAAAAATCTCTTTAATTCCCTTTCCCAGACCTAGAGAGCTGTTTACTCCATCTTTCTTTCCCTTTACAATTCTGCTGGTCTCCAGGGCTTTTAATGAATTTAAGGTAAAAACCTGTCCTAACTGGTTTGGCTCAGTGGATAGAGCGTCGGCCTGCGGACTTAAGGGTCCCAGGATCAATTCCGGTCAAGGGCATATACCTTGGTTGCGGGCATCCCCAGTAGGGAGTGTACAGGAGGCAGCTGAATTGATGTCTCTCTCTCATCAATGTTTCTAACTCTCTATCCCTCTCCCTTCCTCTCTGTAAAAAATCAATAAAATATATTTTTTTTAAAAAGACGGTAAAAACCTGACAAGATTTGATTCATCAAGAAATGTATGAGCCATGTTAACAGCAGTCTCATTTTTAAAAATAAAAATACTAGAAACCACCCAAACATTTGACAGTGATGGAATCATGGCTATATTATGGACCATCCTTATGAAGTAGCTAAGAAGTCTTTTTGACAATTTTAAACTTAATGGAAAACCACTTCCAATATGATGTTCAAACCTGGGTGCCAAACTATACATCAGGGTGATGCCACCTTCGTAAGGTGCATTTCTGTGCATATTAGCATGAAAACAATGCATAAGAAGGCACTGTAGAACTATGTGGTTTGGTAAGGTAACAGCTGACTTTTATGTGTCTTTAAACATTTTCATTTTCTAGAATCCAAATGTATTCATATTTTATGGAATAGTCCTTTTCCTGAATATGATTATACCAAAAAGAAAAAAATGCTGAAATTTCAATAAGAAAGTGTCATAGTCAGTCCACCATTTAGTAGTTATTACCTTTACCAGCATGTGGGTGTCTGGTGATATCATGGATTCACAAGGCAAGCAGATTTGGGTTTCCAAAAAGAACTAATTCTAAAAGATGCAGGCAATTCAGACCCCTGATTCCCTGGACATTATGCCAGACTGAGCCAAGGGTGGGAGCTGACCCCGCTCCTAACTGTCCCTTCAAGGTACAGGCACCTCCAAGTCTGTGGGCATGTGAGGGCCAATTTTGATTCATGTATTGACTTTAGTACCTTACCTGAGGGAAGTGTGCAGGTAGCCAGGGACTGAAAAAATACCTATTTCAAACTTTTAGAGCAGCTCTGGTGTGGCTGCACAGCCAGGTTACCAAGAGCTGTAATGAACACTGTACTCTTTCCTGTTTCTGGGCAACCCTCTAGCCATTCGCTCCTGGTTAACTCGGAAACACGTCCAGAGGCTGCACACAGCTGCCACAGTCATCAAGCGCGCATGGCAGAAGTGGAGAGTGAGTATCGGACTCAAGAAGTCAGGGTTGCCTGTGGATATTTTGGTACCAGATAGACCCGGGTTGGAACGCTGGCCCTGCCACTGCAAAGTGGGTGGTCTCATGTTCTTCATGCACAAAATGGCCATGCCCCACCTACACTGCAGGGTGGCTGTGACAGTAAGGAGTGGCATAAGCAACTGGGAACGTGCTAAACACCATGGAATTATAGACTCTTTAAAGGTGTGGATTTTATATCAACTAGATCTCAACAAGGCTATTTTTTAAAGTAGCCTGTGGAAGGCCTAGGCCCACCTGCCTTGGGTATGAAGTTCTGCCACACAGAGCCAGTCTGGTTGAAGGCACCCAGCTGTTCACAGCCAGGCGCCCTTCAGTTCACCTTGTTAAGCTGACTTATTAAAGAGGGTTTTGGTTTCCATTAAGAGCTGAGAAGTCAAAAGCTATAAAGTGGTGTTCTCTTTTTAAGACCAGAATGGCCTTCCTTGCTTCTAAAGAACTGGATGGTGTGGAAGAAAAACACTTGTTTCAAGCTCCCGGTTCCCCAAGCTCCTTCCCGCTGCCCCAGGCACAGAGCTGGCTCCCGGGGGCAATAATCCGCCTCTGGCCCCTGGGACTGGTCCTGGCCAACGCAGCCGTGGGTGTGCATGGCTTCCAGAGGAAACTGGTGGTCTGGGCCTGCCTCCAGCTCCCCACCAGCAGCCCCCGGAGCTACACTGTCCAGACAGCACAAGAGCAAGATGGTGTCACGTCCATCCGAGCACTGCCTCAGGTAAGCTGTGATGGGATGGATGGCAGTCTTGCCCACAGCAGCTCTGGGTCCCTCCCATCTCACTGTAGAAGGCAGGAGGCCAGGCCCAGGAATCCACAGCAGAAGCAGGACTGAGGCTGGGACAAGAGCCGACCTAACCCTACTGGGGAAACCAGAGCCTAAGCTTCCCAACTGGCTGCAGTTACAACTCCGACTTTTCCAGAGCCTTTTCATCACCTCTTAAAAACTGCCTCTAAGTGTTCTGGAGCAGCCGTCGCCAACCCGTGCTCCGTGAGGTCCAAAAGGCTGGCGACCGCTGGTTTAAGGAAACCTTTGGAGCAGCAGTCACTAACCGGTGGTCCTCGGACCACTGGTCCATGAGGTCTGAAAGGCTGGCGACCACTGTTCTAGAGTCACCTTTTAGTTAGTCCCACTTTCAAAAAACTTGGGTTGTGCTGACAGCTTACTTACTCCAGTGGCACTGGATTTGGCACCAGGTTTTCCCCAAATGATGTTACTTGGTTTTTCTCCTTTTCCAGCTAAGGAAATGACAACCAGGTGAGTCACTGGTCCGAGTGCCCTGTGTTTTTATATTACGGGCAGCCAGGGGAAAAGTCAGCCAGCATATAAAACAGGCAAACACTCAAGGATTACATGATATCAACAAGGCAGAAGGAAGGAAACTGAATTTCTTGCCAGAGGAATTACTGTAGGCCAGAACCTGGGTAAAATCTCCCATGACCACACAGTGTAAACCGAAATCTGTCTGACCTGGCGTTAAGCAGTCTTAGGGCTGAGACAGGTGACACTTCTAGGAGGGGAGCGCTCTACTGTTCCTCATCTGCCTCACACTGCAGGGATGTGAACTTTTCTATTCTAATACCGCTCTGGACTTTGCCACTTAACCAACTGAAAAACATGTTGGTTAGTTCAGTCCTGCTACTGCCGTGACTCTCATGCCAGCACTTACTTATCCACACTCCCCTGCATCCCTAGCATTTGCTCTGTGAGGTACCTTTAGGCCCTGGCTCTCCTGGGAGCCGGGGGTAAGCCACTTCTCTCTCTCCCCAGGGCTCGATCAAGTTTCACTGCAGAAAGTCTCCGCTGCGCTATGCTGACATCTGCCCTGAACCTTCGTCCGACAGTGTTACCGGCTTTAATCAGATTCTGCTGGAAAGACACAGACTGGGCCACGTGTGATCTCTTCTCACCTTCTATCCTCACCTGGCTGGGCAACCTGAGGTGCCTTTGTTTCTACAATGCCTTTCCTGCCAGCTGCCTTGCCAAGAACATTTAATCAACACATAGCTGCCAAACTACTCCCAGTGACTCCCAGGCCTGTGAGAGTGATGGCTCCTGCCCGCCTGCGGGCCAGGGCTGTGCGGTCCATCACCAGTGGGGCCTGGGGCTCCAGCCTCCATCTCAAGCACTGACAGGTGTCAGGGTTAGTAGTTCCCAGACCAAGATTAAGAAACAGCAGGGCCACATTTTAACTACATTCGCGGAGCCAACTGCCATCAAACAAGATTGAGAGTTGTCTGTCGCTACAGTGGGGTACCCCCCACTCTGATTCCCCACAAACCGAACAAGCAGCTTGAGATCAGCTCTAAAATTTTGGCTGGGGAAATTGTTTCATTCCTTTAAAAGGAACAAAACTTTACTATTTAATATGTTGTTGATTTATTTAATTTGAAGCAATTAAATTATGAATCAAGGATGATGAACAATGCAACGTACCACAGAACCACACCTTGATTTTATTTAGTAACACTGAGCAAGTTTTCACTCAAACAAGTGTGAAACTTGATAAATTATCTCACGATATCTACCTTAACTGTACCAAAAATAAATAACTTAAAAACAACCATTTGAATGTGTGCCACTTGAATGCCCCCATCTGTCTGACACCTAAGCCCACAGCAATGGAGGTGAAGACTCGCATGACCTACCCTACATCAGCAGGTCTTCGTCCTGGAAACACTGCCCTTGCTTGGGGCCCCACATTAGCTGGTCTCCTGGGAGAAGGAGCAAGCAGCACCATAATCCATTTTAAGGATCCTTATTCTGGGATGGTTCCACGATGCTTAAACAGCAGTCGGCAAACTCCACAAACAAGGGCTCCTGCATGCAGGCTCTCATGAGCTTGGCCTTGTCGTCCCCCTGATCGAGGCTGACCATCAACTGTCTAAGGTGTGGATTGAGCAGTAAGCTTCTTAATGCTGCAGACTCCCCTTAAAAATTAAGGAAAGAAAGCCAATCTGAGTTGAAGCTGGAACAGGTGGAGATGGCTGAAAGCTAAATGCTTTAAATGTAACACTGTATCCCCTTAACCTTTAAACCCACAAATTAACCCCAGTGCTTTACATAAACAAGGTGAAATCAGCATATAAAATGATTTCCAAGTTAAATACTTCATGACTACATATACAGAGAACAGCCTTAGCTTATTGGCAAGGACAGTTATACACTGAATGTCAAACTCCAGAGAGAGTGCTTGTGAATGATGCTTAAGTGCTTGATCCAGCCTAAAGCACAGTCGGTAGTGAAATGACGCTAACATCTGTGTGGTGCTTTACAGATGACAGAACTGTTCACAACTATCCCCAGCTAGCTCCAACCTCATTCTAACCACTGCCATGGGACCAGGTGCAAAGCACCACCTGTCAGGCGGACTGTGAAATGGGAATGAAAATAATGCCCACCTGTAGGAACTACCCTGGCCCATGAATTAGAGGTAACAGAACTGCTCTAGGGACTGAATGAGCAATCCCACAAAATACTGGGTATTAATAATGCCCACATCCTCTAAAAATCAAGTCCAAAAAAGGGGACATATAATACTTTCAACAATAAAGACAGCCTTAGCTGGTTTGGCTCAATGGATAGAGCGTCAGCCCGAGGACTGAACAGTTCAGGTTCTATTCTGGTTAAGGGCACCCACCTTAGTTGCAGGCACAATCCCCCACCCTGATCAGGGCGAGTGCAGGTGGCAACCAATCGATGTCTCTCTCACATTGATATTTCTCTCTCTCTCTGTCTTTCGCCCTCCCTTCCACCCTCTCTAAAATAAAAATGGAAAAATATCCTCGGACCCAGTAAGGTATTTTTTAAAAAATAAAAACAAATTTAAAAAATCAAGTCCTGGGATTATCCAGTATGCATTAATGGCTAGACTGCAAATGGAGCACTAGGAACATGGAAATAAATGTAGGTTTCTCCCCTACAGACTAATGTGAAACAAATTAGCAAAAAATCTGGTGAGTAGTATATTACAAGGCACCATGGGAATATGAAAAAGTATCTAATTCTGACAGTCAAAGGTCAAGAACACTTTAACTGAGGACAGGACACTTGAACAAAGCCTTGAAGGAGGAAAACTCTGCTAACTCACAAAGCCACTGTGACCCCAAGCCAAGAAAACGGTCTTACAGACAAGCTGGGAGGTGTGGAAACCCTGTGTTGTTAATAGAACAGTGTGGCTGGATGAAGGGCTCTGCATGCAAGCTAAAGTATTTAATAACCTTAAAAATCACATTCTGGCTCTGGCCAGGTGGCTCAGTTAGAGCTTCGTTCACATACACCAAGGCTGCGGGTACAAGAAGCAACCCATGAATGCATAAATAAGTGGAAAAACAAATCGATGTTTCTTTTTTTCTCTCTCCCTCTTTCTCTAAAATCATAAATAAAACCACATTCTATACAACAGATTAAATGTATCTCAATGGTTGACAAAAAGTAAGCACAGTACAGACTTACCTAAATTCTTTAAATTCTGCAAAGAAACTCTGTCCTGTTCCTCGTCACTATTGAGAAAATCAGCTACAGAGTCGTCATCATCATCTAAGGAATATATAACACAATCAACTACTTATGGCTCTAAAGAAAGGCAGATTTTAACTACTCAAATAGATTTTAAAAATGTATAGGCACACACGTCACAGTAACCCATTTGTATAAACTCTTTTAGGAAAGGGAAGGAAAATGGAAGAAACATTGGTGACTTAAAACAAATGCATCCTAGTGTTCACACGCTTAGTCTACGTGTTTCCCTGTGGCTGTTATGCTGGAGGCTGATTTTCCAATTCTTATCCTCCTCCTCTCCTCACCATGGCTCCAGCTCTCAGATGGACCAATAAACTAGGTGTGCTCCATATAAACCTAACGTCAATCTCCTCATGGGCAGAAATGCTGGCATTGCCTGAACCCAATAAGGAAGTTTGTCCCAGGGCAGAACCAGGCCACCTCCTTCTTGCTGTGAATGTTCAAGATGCCTTGGGTGGCATCAGAGGGGGCTGCTTTCAGAGGCAAGCATGATGCATGACCCCAGGTAGCCAGGTGGTTGGCAGGATGGGATGGCAGCTCTCTACCACTGTAACCTGTGAGAAGCCTCCAGCAGCAGCAAGGTGTCATGAGCCAAGGGCAGCCTCTCACCTAGGCCCAGCTCAGGTGAACTGACAGGTCCAGCCAGACCCATGAAGGGAGACTGAAGCCATGACTACAGAAGGCTCCCTCACCCCCAAACCACACCCACGGTCTTCCCCCTCTTGGCTCTTGCCCCTATTATTCCTGTCCTGAACAATGCCTTTAGGCTGCTCTCTATCACCGCAAGGACAGTGCCCCCACTCCTGATGCTCTGGGCTAAGGAAGCTGCTTCTCCCTAATGAAGACATGGTCCTTGACTCCCTGCCCCAGCCCGTCTCCTCTTTCCTTTCAACGTATTCTATTTCAAGGCCCTTTCTAGGTTTGTTTGTTTGAAGCCAACTAACCCACCTTTGTTTTCCTCGGGCTTTATTGTTCTTGCAGTAAAAGCTGGTATTTTTTCCTCAACAAGACGAGTTTCGGTATTGCACTGCTCTGAAAGACACACACATCAGGAGCACATCACCTCCATTTTAGTGACAAGGCTATACCTCCCCACCAAGCCAGCATCGAGGTGGGAAGCATAAGGATGGAGGAAGGGATGTGGGTGGGGGTGGAGATGGATGCAGAGGAAGTGAGAGATCAGATCAAGGGAAAGTAGCAAAAACAAGCAACCCTGAACCTGGCAAAACAACTTATGGACCCCTAGGACCTGTCCGGATCCCTCCTTGCCTTGCCTGGTATCACAGGTCTTTCATTATGTTTAAGTGGCACACTGACTTCAATTAGCATCAAACTATTTTCTCAGGAATTTCAGATATCAAATTTGCATGTGCTCGTGCCATTGGGCATACACAGGTCCAGCCCGGAGGGGTTCAGTCTTAGGGATGACAGCTAGAGAGATGGATAAGATGCAAAGGGCCAGAAGATAAGACCAAGAGGAGTCTTGCAGAAGGAGGCATTGCCAGGTCAAAGACCATTTCTGGCAGAAGAAAGATGTGTGGCTAGCACCAACCCTTAAAATAGGGTCAGGTGCAAGGAGATGGTGATGAGCAAATGCCAGCAGACTGGTGGTGGCTGGAACACAAGTGGAGAAAGCAGGAGCAAAAGTATGCCACACGCAGGCCGACCGTTACAGGTATTTCTCAGCAAGAGTGCTACTGCGTTCAGGGTGGAAAGGTCTTTAATGCTGTCAGTCTCACACACCACAAGGTGTTTATTAGAATCAATACCAATTACCAGAAGTACCACCAACTCCTCCTCAGCTACTGTAACAACAAAAATTTTGTGAAGAGGTATCTTCCTGGGGAGAACCACTCCCAGGTTAAGAACCACTGACCTGTGCTGGAGAGAACTGGCCTTTTCAACAAGGGAGTGAATTGCTCCAATTTGCATTTCAGAAAACTCACCCTGGCGGCAGCAGGGCCACACAGATAAGAGCTCCTGATGGGGTTCTTAGAGGGGCCTCACGGGGATGCAATGTGAGGGGGAAGTGTTCCCAACCCAGCTCTCCAGCCCTATTTCCAGCCAAACAGTTATCTTCTTTCCTGTCTACCTTTAATTGAAGGTTTATTTTTTTAAATATATTTTTATTGGTTTCAGAGAGGAAGAGAGAGAAACATCAGTGATGAGAGAGAATCATGGATCATTGGCCTCCTGCAGGCCCCTCTACTGGGGAACCAGCAACCCCCAGCATGTGACCTGACCAGGAACTGAACCACGGAATCCAACCGTGACCTCCTGGTTCATAGGTCCACACTCAACCACGCCGGCCAGGCGAAGGTTTCTTTTGAAATACTCCAGAGATATTAGAAAAAGGGCAGGGGGCGGGGTTGGAGAGAAAGGCATGAAACATACTGCCGTAAAGCAGAGACTAGAGGGGATGAAACAAACAACTAATGAGAAAAAGGGGGGGGGGCATCTATAATACTATCAACGATAAAGATAAATTTTAAAGAACCTAAACGAGAAACTTTAACATGAATCAACCAATCATGAAGTCGTGGGAAAGGGCCCCCGAGGGCTGAGAAGAGGCGCTGGAGGAACAGTTAAAATGTACGCTTGACAACATTAACAGCCAAGGACATAGCTCCTTACTGTAAAAAGACCTACCTCACTGTTTCTGACAAGACCTTATTTAGAAGAACGTTCTCGTTAACCTTAGCCAGCGCAACTTGGGCCGAATGATGAGGAAAACAAAGATGAAATAGCTGGGTTGCCTTTTCCGGCGAAAAACGACCCACTCTTTTTAAAAGACACAAAAAAAGGATAGCACGTAGAAGAAAACACAGAGCAGAAGAAAGTTCTGACTGTTCAACATCCGGAGAAGCATTCACAGGCAGAGGTGTCCCCAAGAGATCCGACAGGGTCGGGCGCGACGAGGCCCGGAGGGAGCGGGCCTGAGGGGTGCACGGCCCCGAGAGCCGGGCGGGACGTGGGAGCCGCCCCACCCCAGGAGGGAGGCCCGGGCTGAGGCGGGGGCGCGGGGGCCTTACCTCTGTGCTTCCGGAAGCAGGTCACCGAGCAGCTGTAAACAGAACCGATAGGGCATTTCAGCTCCAGGCCTGGCGCACCCTCCCGCGTCCCAGCCCGGCCCCCCGCCCCACCCCCACCCGGCCCGACACTCGCGTCCGCCTCCCCCAGGACGTCCGGCGCTTACTAGGGCACGCGGCAGGCGGGGCAGCGGTATTTGGGCTTTTCCAAGCAGATCACACAGACGACGGTGCCACCACTGAGCGACGCCATGGTCTCCCGGCCCCGCCGCGCGCTGCTCTGGCCGCGGGTGCCACGTGCACGCTGTTTCTTCCGTCTCCTTAACCTGGACCAATCAGCGCGCAGCATTTACTGGCAGACAAAAGCAACAGATTGATCCTGCTTACCGTTCCAGGCCCAATCAGTAGAACGTCGATACACTCGATGTGCACCCAGTAACTGCACCAGGTTTTCCCTGATTGGGTCACATCGTGGAAGAACTTGTCAGTAGCCCTGTCCGCCCATACACGGCAGGGGGACTTGGAACAAGTCATCGGCACTCTCCAGTTCCGTTGCCCCACATTTCCTTTCCTGGTGTGGACTTTCTGACTCTTGCACAGGCTTTGGGTTCTCCCCGCACAAGTCATTTGCTTATCTCTAGAAAACGAGAAGTCCAGCCATTGGTCAAACCTCTGTCAGATCACGAGACACACACATGCCCTTCCCAGCCTAGGCCAGTGGCCGGCAAACTCATTAGTCAACAGAGCCAAATATCAACAGGACAACGATTGAAATTTCTTTTGAGAGCCAAATGTTTTAAACTTAAACTATATAGGTAGGTACATTGTTATTAACTTAATTAGGGTACTCCTAAGGCTTAGGAAGAGCCACACTCAAGGGGCCAAAGAGCCGCAGTTTGCCGATCACTGGCCTAGGCCATTTTTCTCACGGGAAAGAAAGATGAGGCTTGGTCACTGACAAACGTTTATTGAATCTAACTGTGAGTCCTGCTATGAGCAGATGCTGGGCTGGGACACCCAGGGATTATCAAAGGTTGTCTCTGGCCTCTGGGAGCTTAGGGCTTAGAGTGAAGGAAGGAGAGGGAGGTGGGAAGGAAGATACTCAATTTTAGAGTCATGCTGACACTAGCCTGCACTTGCATGACCCTAAGAGTGAGTGCCTCCTTAAATTTTGCACCCTTGGTTTCTCACTCACCTCACCCTAGTCCCAGCCCAGGGTGGGGCAGATTAACCAGGTAAGAGAAGAGTGACTTCTGGCCCAAAGGTGGGAATCCTGTCCTACTGAGTCCAGATAGGTGAGCTCTGATGAGCCTTGAATGCCACCTCAGGCTTTAGGAATAGACAAATTCACACTTTATTGGGACCCCCCCCCTCTTCCTCAAAGCCCTGAGCATAGCCCCATGTGAGTGGTGCCCTTACCCTAAGTGCTTCCCCCTTGTGTTGGCTCATCAGCCCTCAGGATCCCATACAAGGGTCCCCCATGACTTTCAAAATCTGTGGGAATGCATCTGCTACAACCAAGGCAGCCATTCTAATCTTAGCTCAAACCCCTCCCTGGCTGTGTGACTTGGAAACATTTGATTATCCTCTCTGAGCTCCCTCATCTATTAGATATCCAGACCTATATTCCCTATCTGTTGTGAGGCAAAGAGGAGACCATGTATTAAAAGGTTTATAAAAAATATATATAAAAATTAAAAAATAAAAATAAAAAATAAAAGGTTTATAATCTGAAGCACTACAAAGAGTTATTTCCATGATATCTAAAACATTTCTGTAACTCTCCTGGAGCTCCAGCCCAGACCCCATGAGCACAGGTCCCAGGCCCCAAGTCCCGGGTTTCTGCCGTCAGCCTCTGAGCTGTGCTGGCCCTGGGTGTGACTATCCATCCTTCCTTTGGCCGTGCCAGGCTGTCCGGAGGACGCTGTCCAGTCCTCAGTGCTGAACCGTCAGGTCCCCCCCTGGCTGCCTCCCTGCACTACTGTCCCTACCTCCAGCCTCCAACCAGGTGCCCGGGCAAAATCCAAGATGCATCCACAATGACCCAATAATCTGCAGTGTTCTTTGCATTCCTCAACAATTGTGGGTACCGCTGGTTTCGATCAGAAGTATCCCAGCAGGTCTGTGCTTACCTGGGAAGGCCAGGGAGAAGGTGACTTGCCACACCACCCTTGAATCCCGTGCCCTGTCTGGCACCGGTAGAAATTCGCCCATTATGGACATCACCACTGCCCTCTCCAAACTTTTCTTGTGAATTGTGTTTGGAGGCTGAGGCCACAGAAAGTTTCCACAATTTTTAGGGGTTCAACCCCACCCCACCCACATCCAAACCACACTGAATCCCCTAACTCCGGGTCCAGGAATGGTGATTCCAGAAAAAAAAAAAAAAATTCCTGGGATTCCTCCCAGGCACTTCTACGCAGAAAAAAAACACACAAAACCCTCCCTCCCCTCTGGGAGACCCCCAGCTTCCATGGACAGCCTCACCCCTCCTGCTCCAAGGTCCAGGACAGAAGGTGGCTCAGCTGTGATGGCGATGAAATTGAGGAACATCAAGAAGCCACGGAAGACCAGCCCAACTCCTCTGGGCAGTGGCTAGTTCCGAGAAGAATGACAGGTCTGACTCCAGGCCCAGCAATGTCCGCACTGACGCGGACGCCCATGGTGGCCCTGGCTCCCCTGGACCTCCACCGTGCCCATCCTAGCAACTGTCTCGCGCCTCCTTAGCGTCAGACTGAGCAGTGCCCACATGGAGAGGCGAGGTAATAACCTGGCGCAATGGTTTTCAGAGCTACGGGCCCTGGCAGGCGCTGTCCAGCGCATTTCAGACAAGCCAATCCTGGGGCTAACTCCTAAGACCCCGAGTCGCGAGGAGACGCCCAGGCCCGACGCCCATCACCGCCAGAGGGCGCTCCAGGTAGCGATCGGCCCTGGTGCAACAGCGCTCGCTCCAGACCTAACGGAGAAGACAAGGCTGTCTCACCTCGCAGGCAGGCAGGCGGGAGTTAAGTCCGGACCTGGGCCGCCGTACCTCGCACCTCGCCAAGTGGCGGGGAAAGAGCCGAAAGCGCGGCTAGGAAGCAGACGACCGACCGATGGGCAAGTGTGTCTGGACGAAAGCAAGGCCCACGCTAGCGAGGACTCCAAATGCAATTGGCTGTCCAGGGGCAGTTCCCCAGTGACTATCGCCCCATGCTCCTTGTCAGCCCCAGAGGGTGGAGGCCACCTACATTAGTCTGACGAAAGTTTAATCTGGAGCTTTTGAGTTACTAACTAGGGCGTGAGCCCCAGCCTGACGCCCATCACCGCCAGAGGGCGCTCCAGGTAGCGATCGGCCCTGGTGACCAATCTAATCAGCCCACTAGGGCTACACATTGCCCTTATCAGAGTCCAGGGGTTGATAAGATCAGACTATTTGCGCTGCCTTGCTAAATCTCAGCTTCTCTCTGCAGTTCTAACACCTCTATTCCTGTCCCCCAGGATGGGGATTTCAGGTGACCAACTGCCATGTTCTCATCTGCCCCCCCTCCGTTTTCCCTCCCGTGTTCAGGTGTTCAAGTGAGTGAGGTTGCTGGTGGGAGTCAATAAAAGGAGGCCTGAGGTTCCAGTGGAGTGGTCCCAATAATTGATTCCCAGCTCTCTGCATGTTATAGCTGTGAAATGGTATCCGTTCCCCAACTCCAGACAATGACAGTCTGTCCTACAGTTAGACTTCAAAGAGAACTTCCAAACAATAAAAGGATAGAGAATAACTGCATTATCCACAGTCCCAGGAGAACTGGAAAGTACAAACAGTGCAGGTCACCATTGTTTCATGAACACACTCACCCTGCCACCCACAGCTCCACACTTTTTTTCCCTCACACTCTCTCCCACTTATAAGTCCACATAGATCTCCTTAGGACAAACAGAGATCAAAGGAATCAGGACTTCCCAACCAGATTCTCCTAGAAGCTTCGAAGGGTCCCATGTGGTGCGGGGCCCAGAATGGGGGTCCCCAAGCTAGGCAGACCCAGCTCTAAAGGTTCTGGGTCCAGCCTGGTGGTGTGTCTCAGTGGTTGAGTGTGGACCTATGATCCAAGAGGTCACAGTTCAATTCCTGGTCAGGGCACAGGACCGGATCCTGGGCTCCGTCCCCAGTAGGGGGTGTGCACGAGGCAGCCGATCAAGATTCTTTCTCATCGTTGATGTTTCTGTCTCTCCTTTCCCTTCTTCTCTGAAATCAATACAATATATTTTTAAAAATTAAAATTAAAAAGAGGTTTTGGGTCCAGAGGTCTTGGGGCGTGTACTGGTCACAGATAAGTCCCAACAGGCGGGTTGTGACCGGTCTTGAGCGGCCAGAATCAGGAGGGGGGGGGTGTTACACATAGACGCAGCCCTGCACCTCCTCCCGGCCCCACAAGGATCCCAACCTGTTAAGGATTCTCGCACCACCTGCGCTCGCCCTCTAGGGGCCAAAAATCGTCTCTATCTCTAACAGCCTTCCCTTCTTTGTCTGGTCAGACACCCCGAGAAGTTCTGGCAGGGGCCTCCCGCCTGCCCCGGAGGCGCTGTCCAGCCCGCGGTGCTGAAGCGCCCAGAGACCTGCCGCCAGAGAACAGACGGCAGTCCTAGCCTGCAGCTTCTATTGCTAACCCTGGCATCGTCCAGACTGGCCTATTAATTTGTACGGATGCTTGTCTGCCTCCGCAGGTTTAAACTGGAATTCCCCCAGAGATCCGAGCTTTCCTGAGGAGGCCCAGGAATGCTAGTGTTTGTCCAGGGGCCTGGAGGCTCAGGAAGTGGACAGTACTCAATTCCTGTGCGCCATTCTGGAAGCAGTAGGCCTTCACGCACGACAGGCATCTCCACTGCCCTCTTCACACTTGTTGTAGGAGTTGTATGGTTCCCCGCACAACTGGGGAGAGCCCCTCACTTTCCAGGAACTCAATTCTCCTTCCCACGTGCATCCAAACCAGCAGGGCCAGCTACCTGAAGGGGGGGGGGGGGGGGCGTAAGACCATCCCTGGGGTTCCTCTCATACACATTCCTTGCAGTAAAGATGCCTCCACTCTGGATGACCACCAATTTTCATGGATACCCACGACTGCTCTCCTCACCCAATGTCCAGGCAGGCAGGGGAGATCCGGGGTCCCCAGTGAAGGGCTCTGCAACTTGGAGTCTAGAGTCTTGCCCTTGAAGGAGTAAATGACATGGTTGCCCAGTGAATTTATCATAATCGTGACGGCAGTGATGTTGGGCAGCCTGAAGAAACTGGATAGAACTACTAGGGCAGAAACTAGTCCAGAAAAGAGGGGCCAGTCGGATGCCAGAAGGAGCAGACAGGTGGCTGCACTGGTGCCCAGGACCAAGCCCACACTGGACCTACCATGTCCTGTTGCCCCAGAACCCCATGGGTGACCATTATGGTAGCCCAGGGCCCAGTCATATCTCCTCAGCATCAGTCAAATCTCAGTTCAGATTGGGAGAGGGATGAGGTACAAGTGGAGGCAAAAGGGTGGATAGTGAGTCATGTTGCTTGACTCTTGAAGCCTGCTCCCTCTCCTGATCCAGGATGCCTGCTGGTGCAACCTGGATGAATGAAGACAGGCAGTGGTGCTCAGCCTGTGGAAGGAACACACCTGTGCGGGCAGGAGTGGGCAGTCCACCAGCAGTTGAAAAAGTCTAACTCCACCCCAACATGTGAGCCCCATACTGTGGCCCCCATGGCAACAGATTAATAACTAGTGTCACCCTGGGCATCATAGTGACCCCAAAAGGCAAAGTGGATATTAGCAAACCCATTAGGCAGATGGGAAGACAGAGGGTCAGAGAAGGCATGGGAAAGTGCTAACACCCCCCAAAGACAAACTTCTGGTGTTCAACTCACTCCAACATCCTCCTCCCTGTTCCTTGTTCTCCACTTCATTCATCCAGGACCTGGTGATAATGGAGGTCCCTTCTGTCAGACCCAAACAGCTCTGGTTACCATGGTAATTGATAAACAACCGCTCCAGGGTTCTCAACAACATAATCCTTCTGGGGGCGGGGGGACAGTCGGAGGGATCTTACTACCTTAGGGCCAACATGCCACCCTTTGGCTGGCCTGACACAAGCACATGAACACCACCCGGCGAGGAAAGGACTGCCAGTCAGACCCAGGGGACAGGTGGGGGCCTGAGGAAGTGCAGGTGCCTCCTCACCCGCTGGGCCTGCAGGCAATGAGCCAGAATGCTGCTTCAGCTTCTCATCACAGAGTTGAGCCACAGCTGTGCCATGCTGTTACTGGGGAAAAACATGAATCCAAATACACCCAGCAGGCCTGGCAGAATGAGGGAACCTGGGGGGCCACGGCAGGGGCCACCGGAAGAAGGCCAAGGTGGTAGCCCTCTCATCAGATCAAAAGATCGGCAGCCTGAGTGTCCACATACGAACCAGAAGAAACCCACCACTGGGGCACCCGGGATTGAGGCAGGAGAACATGAGTGTGATCCTAATGTGGTGACGCTGGGAAGCACGGAGAAGCCAGATGCAGCGCCTTGCAGCAGGGCCCAATTCAGAAAAGAGGGCACTGAGCAGCCGGAAGGCACACTGTGCTTCCCCGAACCCCGGGAGGGCCTGCTGCTCCTCAGCTCCTGCTCTGCCCCCGAGCATTCTTCCGAGGCCTTCTCCTGCCTTCCTGTCTTCAGTCTGGGGCACAGTGTGAAGCCCAGAGGGAGACCAGATACTAGTTGCCACCCAGTAGGTTCCAGGTGAGCTGAGCCTGCAGCAAGTGCCCAGTTGCCAGTGTCCAGCACGGCCAGGCACGGCTCCCAGCCCAGTCTGACCCCCGTGGCAACAGTGCGTGGGCTGGACTAGGTGCCCAGCCCACAGGGCCTCAGCAGCCACATGCCAAAGAGCTGGCTGTCTGGGGAGGGAGCAATGTGGTGCCCTGGGTTGCTAGCAAGGAAGCATTTCCTCTGAGAAAGCAGACCCTGAGCCAGCCCAGGGCTCCACAAGGGGCTGCTGGGCCATGGGCTGTCTGGAGCACCACTGTCTGGCTGCTTCTGGGCCAGCCCTGGGAGGGTGGACAGCCAGCCAGGAGACTGCACATCACCCACCCACCCTCACCCCGTCTCTGCTACAAAATGAAAATGCTAGGCCCTTGGTTCAAAAATCGTTAAGCATTTCAGAATATTAAACCAAGTGCAGCCCCTCTGAAACTTCACGAGTTTCACAGCCATGAAGCCCACCCATCCCATATAAGGCTCATTAAACTTGAACTGCACTTCAGGTTAACTTAGGGGTTACTTGCTATGGCAGAGCCACTGTCCCCCACCTCCTGGTTTGCCAGAATAAGAGAGAAGGCAGGGCCATTTGATCTCACCCTCCCACAGGACCTACGGAGGGGGGAAGTGAGCTATCTATGCAGACTTGCTAAATCTCAGACTCTTTCTGCAGCTCTGACACCCCCATCCTTCCCCAGGGCATGGGGGGGGGGCTGGGGTCACACCTGAAAGAAGTAGGTAAGGTGGGGTCGTTAGAGGAGTTTCTGACACATTCTCAGTGGCCTGTCTCCGTTTTCCTTCTGATACCTAAGAGATAGGAGTTCAGGTCTTAAAAGAGGTTGCATATGGTAGTAGTATCGGAAAGTCTCTGGGAGCGAGCTGAAATTCTGGGTATCAGGGATAGGGTGGACCTAAAGAGTTGCTTTCCAGTTCTCTGTTTGCTATTTTATTATCGTTAAATGATGCCCTCCCCACAACTGAAACACTAGGGAAGAAGGATGGACAGGAGGAAGACCTTCCAAACTGTCAATGGCCCTCAACTGTTGGGAGCGCGGGAGCAGCAGAGGGCGCCATTGTGCAAATACAATCCTGGGAGGAGGCGCCCACAGGCGCTCATTTTTCTCACACCCTCCCTGAGACAGGTTAGGAAGCCAGGACAAACGGAAAAGGGAAACTGCGACAGGAAGTTGGACAGCTAAGCAGTTTACAGCCATCGAGTAAATCACAAAATCTTATCTTCCCTAACCAAGGACACTGAGAGTAAATGGTTTACACTTCTCCCCAACGGAGGGTAGATAGCACAAATCATCCGACTCAGGGAGACAGATAACAGAAATCAAGTTAGTGCCATGTGTGCCAGCCACACCCAGGGACAGATGAAGTCAGGGGAATAAATCTCATTTTGGCACTTCAGCATAAAGCTGATGCAATATTCTACTGAAGTTCTCCCCTAAAATTCCTATCTTTAGAAAACAGATAAGAACCCTCAAGAAAAAGACCCAGCTCGGGCTCTCTCTGGGGCATGCCCACGCCTTTCTTCCCTCTCCTTTGTGCATCTCTACTTTTCTTTCCTAAACTCTTTTTTTTTTAATTAAATCTTTATTGTTCAAATTACATTTGTTCCTCTTTTTTTCCCCCCATAACTCCCCTCCTCCCAGTTCCCGCCCCACCCTCCGCCCTCACTCCCCACCCACTGTCCTCATCCATAGGTGCACGATTTTTGTCCAGTCTCTTCCCGCATCTCCCACTCCCCTTTCCCCCCCAAGAATAGTCAGTCCATTCCCTTTCTATGTCCCTGATTCATTATAATCACCAGTTCATTCTGTACATCAGATTATTTATTCACTTGATTCTTAGATTCACTTGTTGATAGATGCATGTTTGTTGTTCATAATTTGTATCTTTACCTTTTTCTTCTTCCTCTTCTTAAAGGATACCTTTCAGCATTTCGTATAATACTGGTTTAATGGTGATGAACTCCTTTAGCTTTTCCTTATCTGTGAAGCTCTTTATCTGACCTTCACTTCTGAATGATAGCTTTGCTGGATAAAGTACTCTTGTTTGTAGGTTCTTGGTATTCAGCACTTTGAATATTTCTTGCCATTCCCTTCTGGCCTGCAAAGTTTCTGTTGAGAAATCAGCTGACAGTCGTATGGGTATTCCCTTGTAGGTAATTGAGTCTCTTTCTCTTGCTGCTTTTAAGATTCTCTCTTTGTCTTTTGCTCTTGGCATTTTAATTATGATGTGTCTTGGTGTGGTCCTCTTTGGATTCCTTTTGTTTGGGGTTCTCTGCGCTTCCTGGACCTGTAAGTCTATTTCTTTCACCAGGTGGGGGAAGTTTTCTGCCATTATTTCTTCAAATAGGTTTTCAATATCTTGCTGTCTCTCATCTTCTGGCACCCCTATTATTCTGATGTTTGTATGCTTGAAGCTGTCCCAGAGGCTCCTTACACTATCTTTGTATTTTCGGGTTCTTTTTTTCATTTTGCTTTTCCGGTTGGGTGTTTTTTGCTTCTTCGAATTTCAAATCTTTGACTTGATTCTTGCGCTCCTCTGGTCTGCTATTGGGTGTCTGTATAATATTCTTTATTTCAGTCCGTGTATGCTTAATTTCTAGTTGGTTCTTTATCATAGCATCGAGGGTCTCATTAGTTTTCGTGAGGCTCTGCTCAAGTTTATAGCAAGCCCTCAAAATTGCGTTTTTTAGCTCTATATCCTCCATTTCTGTCATGTTTTTTTGTCTCCGCATTTTTTATGCTTCTTGG
>NW_005871147.1:3646837-3654328 GCF_000147115.1 Myotis lucifugus | reverse complement strand
CATTTCTTTCCTATAACGTTTCTGTTGAGCCAAAGATCAGTAGAGAGAGGCTAGGTGCTCTCTTGTTGCTTTTTTCACGCTAAGCCATTCCTTGTCTCACTGTCCCCAGCTTTAATAAACGTGCTCTCAAAATCACCTGGACTCATATTGTGAAATCTTTCCTGCATGAACCCACACACTACTGGCCGGCCTGAGGCAGACCTGCTCTAGGCCCAGTCCCCTTTCGGTGACCTCTCTACCCTGCAAATCTACAGAAACACCCCTGTTACTCTTCCTCCACCACCACCACCACCACCACCACCACCACCACCACCACACACTCCCTGTTTTACAGGAACATCAGAAAGCAAAGAGTTAGAACTCCAGGTTCAGATTCTCCAAACAGCCTCTGAGGGTCCCTTAAAGGGTGGTGCCTCCCAAATCTTTTGCCTTCATCCTTATTCCACCTCCAAACTATTTTCATGAGCTGATGATAGTTCTGCTCTGTGAGGAGCCGGGGAGAGAAACTGGGACCCTGGTTTCCTTCCCCAGCCTGTGGCACTGCCCCTCCACTGGGAAGATGTTCCCTGCATTGTTATTTTCCATGGAAAGTGAGCTGATGACACAATTTGGTGTTAAAAAAAAAAAAAAGAAAGAAAAAAGAAACAGGCCAAATTAAGTCACTTTTGCTAAGCCATATCATTAAACCAAAATTTAATAACTAACCTAATTCAGTTTCAGCCTTTTCCAGGAGTAGAATTTTAAACCAATCAGCCTGGAATTTCCTGATCAGACACTTCTGCATAAGACCTCCTGCCTGAAATAATCCACTCTCTTAATCCCACCTCTTTCTGCTTACAAAAACATTCCACTTTGTACAACTCTTTGGAGTGCCTCTCTACTTGCCAGATGGGATACTGCCCGCTAAAGAGAAAATCACAGGCCCAAAATGCCATCCCTCATGCTAAAGGCCCATTATAACCAAACCTAGATTTAATACTTGATTTAAGTGCAGTTTCAACATCTCAGAGGAATGTAATCTTAATGCACCAGTTTGGAATTTTCTGGTCAACCACCAGGAAGGCTCCCTCCAACCGAAAAGAAAAAGATGTCCTGGCCTCAAAATAATCCTTTCTTTGCTTTTGTTACTAGCTCCCTTGCCCGATCCTTCTTCCCATAACAACCTTTCATTTTGTGAAATCCCCCACAGTACCCTTCTAGTTGTTAGATGGGGTGCTACCCAATAGATGAATTGCTGAATAAAGACAATTAGATCTTCAACGTTACTCGTTTAACATGCCTGATTTAGGCCATACTAGCCTCAATAAATTCAAGAAGACTGAAATCATATCAAGCATCCTTTTCATCATAATGGCATGAAAAAATACAAATATGTGGAGACTAAACAACCAGTGAGTCAAAGAGGAAATCAAACAAAAAATCAGAAACTATCTTGAATAAATGAAAATAAAAACACAACTTTTCAAAATTTATAGGATGCAGCAAAAGCAGTTCTAAGAGGGAAGTTCAGAGCTATACAAGCCTACCTAAAGAAAAATCCCAAATAATCCAACTTTATACCTAAAGGAATTAGAAAAAGAAGAACAAACAAACCCCAAAGTAAACAGAAGGAAGGAAATTTTAAGATCAGAATGAAAACAAAATAAAAAAAACAACAGAAAATATCAATAAAACTAAAAGCTGGTTCTTTGAAAAGATAAATAAAATAGACAAACTCATCAAGGAAAAGAGAGTGAGAGCCCAAATAAACAAAATCATAAACGAAAAAAAGAGAAGTTACACCTGACACCACAGAAATTTTTAAAAAATCATTAAAGAATACTATGAGCAATTATATCCCCCAATTTGATAATCTAAATAAATGAATAGATTTTTAGAAGTATGTAACCTTCCAAGATTGAACCAGAAAGAAATAAAAAAATCTAAAAACACCAATTACTAGCAGTGAAATTAAAGCAGTAATAAAAAAAAAACTCCCAACAAATAAAAGTCGAGGACCAGATAGCTTCACAGATGAATTCTACAAAACACTTAAAGAAGAATACCTATATTTATTTTTTAAATATATATTTTTATTTATTGATTTCAGAGAGAAAGGAGAAAGAGAGAGAGAGAGAAACATCAATGATGAGAGAGAATCATTGATTGGCTGCATATCCCACACTGGGGATGAAGCCCAAAACCGGTGCATGTGCCTTGACCAGGAATAGAACCTGACCTCCTGGTTCATAGGTCAGTGCTCAACCACTGAGCCATGCCAGACAGGCAATACCTATATTTCTTAAAGTATTTCAAATATTGAAGAGGAAGGAACACTTCCAAACTCATTTTATGATGCCAGCCAGACACCAAAACCAGATAAGACATTACAAAAAAAGAAAATTCAGGCTAATATCCTTGATGAACATAGATGCAAAAATTATCAACAAAATGTTAGCAAAACAGATTCAACAATTAATTAAAGGGATTATACACTATGTCCAAGTGGGATTCATCCCAGGCATGCAAGGATGGTTGAACATCCATATATCAATCAATGTGATATATTACATTAACAAAATAAAGGACTAAAACCATATGATCATTTCAACAGATGCAGAAAAAAAGCATATGAAAAAATTCAACATCCTCTTATGATAAAAACTCTCAATCATTAGAACTAATAAATGACTTCAGTAAAGTTGAAGGATGATACAGAATCAATCTACAGAAATCTATTGCATTTCTATTCACCAATAACAATCAGAAGAAGAAATTAAGAAAACAAACCCATTTACAATCACATCAAAAAGTATAAAATACCTATGGATAAATTTAGCCAAAAAGGTGTAAACTGTACTCTGAAAACTGTAAGACATTGAAGTAAGAAATTTAAGAAGATATAAACAAATGGAAGGATAAATCTTGTTCATGGATTAGAAGAGTTAATGTTGTTAGAATGTCCTTACCACTTAAAGTAATATACAGATTCAATGCAATCCCTATTAAAATAGCATTCTTCTCAGAATTAGAACTAATCCTACAATTTATATGAAACCACAAAAGACCCTGGATAGCCAATGAAATCTTGAGAAAGAATAAAGTGAGAGGTATCATGCTCCCTGACTTCAAACTATACTACAAAGCTACAATAATTAAAACAGTATGGTACTGGCATAAAAACAGATACATAGATCAACAGAATAGAGAGCCCAGAAATAAATCCTTGTTTATATGGTCAATTAATCCATGACAAAGGAGGCAAATATATACAGTGGGGTAAAGGCAGTCTCTTTAATAAGCGGTGTGGGCAAAACTGTACAGACACATGCAAAAAAAAAGAAATATACAAAAATAAACTCAAAATGGATGAAAGACATAAATGTTAGACTTGAAACTATAGAACTCATAGAAAAAAACAAAGGCAGGAAACTCTCTGATGGTGCTCTTATTACTGTCTTTTTGGATATATCTCCTTGAGCAAAGGAAACAAAAGAAAAAAATAAACAAATGGGACTACACTAATTTAAAAAGTTTTTGCACCGCAAAGGAAACCATTAACAACACGAAAAGAGAGCCTACTGAAGGGGAGAAGATATTTTCAAATTATACATCTAACAAAGAGGTTAATATCCAAATCTAAAAATAACTCATACAATTTTAACAGCAAACACCTCTCCCCAAAAACAATGCAATTAAAAAATGGACAGAGGATCTGAATAGGCATTTCTCCCAAGAGGACATCCAGATGGCCAACAGACAAATGAAAAGATGCTCAACATCACTAATCATCTGGGAAATGAATATTAAAATCATAATGAGATATCACCTCACACTGTCAGAATGGCTATCATCAATAAATCAACAAGTAGGAAGTCCTCGCAAGGATGTGGAGAAAAAGGAACACTCCTACACTGTTGGTGGGATTGTAAATTAGTGCAGCTACTATGAAAAACAATATGGAGATTCCTCAAAAATTTACAGCTAGAACTTCCATATAACCCAGAAATTATTCTTCTGGGTATTTATCCAAAGAAAACAAACACATTAATTTGGAAAGATATATGTACCACTATGTTTACTGCAGCATTGCTAATAATATCCAAGATATAGAAGCAACCTAGGTGTCCATCAATAGGTGGACATGATAGTATACAGGATGGAATATTATTCAGCAATGAAAAAGAATGAAAACTTGCCATTTGTGACCACATGGGTGGACCTAGAGGGTATTATGCTAACTGAAATAAGTCTGACAGAGAAAGACAAATACTGTTCAATCTCACTTTTATGTGGAATCTAAAAAATAATTAAATCAATTTAAAAAAACCACAACAGCCCTAGCCTGTTTGGCTCAGTGGATAGAGCTTCGGCCTTCGGACTGAAGGGTCCCGGGTTCGATTCCGGTCAAGGGCACATGCCCGGGTTTCGGGGCTCGATCCCCAGTGGGGGGCATGCAGGAGGCAGCCAATCAATGATTCTCATCATTGATGTTTCTCTCTCTCCCTTCCTCTCTGAAATCAATAAAAATATATTTAAAAAAACACACACAACAGAAACAGATCTACAGATAATAGAGAACAAGCTGATGGTTGCCAAAGGGGAAAGGTTGGGGGAAGGGAACTTTTTCTAAGACCCCAATTCATGAATTGCTTAATAAAGCCCATTAGAGCTTCAGATTTACTCAGTTGAATTTTTGGTGTTTTTCATTTTTGTTTTTTTAACACTGGGTACATTGTGAAGCTGCAAGGTGACATTTGTGGAGGCTGTGAGGTAACACGAACTCATGTTTACAGTAAAATCTGAAGGTTAAAAAGCAGGACGCTAAGTTGTTCACTATGTAAATAGTGTTTTGCATATTGATAAAGACTAAAAGGGAAGACGGAAAAATGGAACAGATGAATTAAGGTTATTTCCTTAAGATTTTTTCCCCTTAAAACTATGTCAAATTATAAAATGGTTGCCTTTAGAAGACAAGGTTATTGGTCACTCTTCCTCCTTGCTTCTTCCCAAATATTCTACATTGAGTAGATATTATCTAGATAATCAAAGAAAAGGAAACTACAACACCCCCCTCTCCCCATCCCCACCCCTTCGCCATGCTCACGTGCCGCACACCCACAAAGAAGTTGTTGCCACAGCATTCATGGGGTAGGGACTGTCCCCCCTCCCCACCAAGGCTGCCTGCGTGGCTCTTCCCTGCATTCATGGAGTAGGGACTGTCCCCCCTCCCCCCCCAGGCTGCCTGCGTGGCTCTTCCCTTTTCTCCCCACCTGGTTGCACCCTCATCGCCCTCCTTAGAGGTCCTTCCACTACAAAGCCAGAACGTAAATGAATACACTTGGAAAATGCAAGGAAGCGCTGTCAGATCTCAGCCTCCTGCTGTTGTCAGCCTGGGCTCCGGCGGCTGAGACGCGGAGAGGGGCGGGAGAGCCATGGGGGAGTTTTCCTGAGCTCTGCAGGGCAGGAACAGAACATATGTCCTCTCCGGAGCCGGATTATTCCGTGCTTGTTCCTGCTGTTATGAGTTCAAAATGTTCAGGGGCAGAAGTGCCTGCCAGCCCCTCTAATAAGAAAGCCCTTGTCTTTCCCCATGAGGACCCCCAGCACTCTCTCTGTCCCCCTCTTTTTGCTCCCACGGGATTCTCTCCACAGAGCAGAGGAAGAAGGTAGGTTTGAAGGTGGGGGAAGAGGGACTGCAGCCTCCACAGATGCTGGCAGGAAAGCTTTCTTGTCTCTGCTAGACTATGGCAGAGATCCAGGTTGGGGAGTGGTGGAGCTGAGGCTATTGGTTAAACCTCATATTACATGTGGGTTTAATCTCAATATCCAGGGATGCAAAAACTGCAGTCTCTGCAAACCTACTTATCTACTAATAAGAGGAGACTGCAGAAAGCAAGGGGAGCTGGGGCCTGGGGGTCCCCATGGAAGAAAGGTGTGTTTCGGGGAATGAGATGGCATGGAAAGAACATCGGGGTGAGGGAGACCAGGGTTCAAATCCCAGCTCTGTTCTCTCCTTGCTGGGCAACTTGGGCAAGTCACCGCCCTCTCTGAGCCTCAGCTTCCTCTCTGTAACTCAAGAATCCCTGTCCCTTTCTAGGGCCGAGTGGCTGAGGCTGTTTCCTGGCCTATAAAATCAGGATCTTGATATCTACCCCTTATCGAAGGACAGATCAGTCCAGCCTTCTAATCCCAACTAACAAATCCTATCCATCTGGTGCCAAATACCTCTCCAGTTTCCTCTCAGCACTCTCCCCTCTCACTTGATGCTCCTACCCACCCACCCACCCACCTCCACGCCTTTTCTCATTCTGTTTCCTCTGCCTGGATGTCCCTTCCTTTGGGGGATTAACAACTACTTGTCTTCTAATACTCAGCTCACCTCCTCCAGGAAGCTTTCTTAGATTCCCCACCTCCTGGCTGGGTGAGGTGCCACTGCCCTGGTCTCCTGGAATATTCGCGGGCATATACCACTGTTGCCCTCACAGTGATTACAGCTGAGGTTTATCGAGCTTTCTAAGTGCCTGGCCCCCCTACCAGACCCTTTACCCAGCATCATCTAGTTAAATCCTAACCATACCTACGGGAGGGAGGTGTCTTTGTTCTCATTTTGCCGATCAGAACACTGACCTGAGGGAGGTGAAGGGTAAGTGTCCAGGTTGGGATGTGAACCAGGGCGGTGTCATGCCAAAGCCCATTAGAAGTTTTTGCTACACACTCTGTCTGCCCACGTCACCCCTTGAACACAGGCAGTTTTCTGTTTTGAGGTATGTTCTATCCTTCCTCTCACCTGTGGATTCCACGAGTGCAGTGCTGAGATAGGTGCCTCCGCCCCACTCTGCCAATCGGAGTCCCAGGAAGGGCTGAGTCCGAAACTCGAATTTTCAGGGCCCTTGCAGTTGGGGCTTCCCTCTTGCCCTTCAGCCTTGCTCACCCCGCCCTAAGCCTTGGAATCTAGGAAGAACCAAGATGCCAGGGCCCCTCCCTGGGCTCAGCCCCGTGTCCCCTGCCACCTGATGTTACATCCACACCTGCCTCGGGTCAGGTTTAATCCAGGAGGAGGGACCTCCACTGAGAGGTCATGGTCACGTGTCCTAATGTGTCCCACCTGGCTTCAGCTCACTGCATGCTCACAGTAACCTAAGAGGAAGTGAGGGGTATGGTTTTCATTTTACAGATGAGGGAAACTGAGGCTCTGCTGACATCAGAGCAAGTGGAGGCGACCAGATGTGACCCCACGGTTGTCTGACCGCCAAGCCCTCTGGCTTGCCCACTGCCCCCCTCCTATTCCTGGAAGGGCGTTGTACGTGCAGATCCACAGAGGATGAGAACTATGATTCAACTCTGCGTCGGTCTGAGTCAACGAGAGACACGGGAACAAAGGATGGAGATGGGACAAGGGTGGAACAGAAAGGAACACTTCAAGATCGAGGGAGTACAGCCAGGACCGAAGCTACACTGGCAGCTTAAACGCAGAGCGACGGAGTATAAAGGAGGTGGGTTGGGGGTTGC
>NW_005871147.1:3644177-3646441 GCF_000147115.1 Myotis lucifugus | reverse complement strand
CGCCAACTTTTTTTTTTTTATTCTCATCCAAGATATCCTAAGAGAAAAGTGTGTTTGCGTGCGCGGGACACATTTAGAAAAAATGAGTGAGATTAGTAGTTAGGCAGAGAGGGAGGGAGAGGGAGAGAGAGAGAGAGAGAGAGAGAGAGAGAGAGAGAGAGAGAGATCGGCTGCCTTCTGAACATTCTCCAACCAGGGATCAAAAATCGCAACCTAGGCCCTAACCGGTTTGGCTCAGTGGATAGAGCGCCCAGGTTCGATTCCAGTCAAGGGCATGTGCAGGAGGCAGCTGATCGGTGTTTCTCTCTCATCGATCTTTGTAACTCTCTATCCCTCTCCCTTCCTCTCTGTAAAAAAATCAATAAAATATATTTTTTTAAAATGTGCCCTGACCAGGAATCAAACCTGCAACCTTTTGGTGCACAGGATGATGCTCAACCAACTGAGCCACTCCAGCCGGGCTCTCCTTCCCCATCTTGCTGGCCCCAGAACACAATAGGGGTGCACCGACCTGAGAAGAGCATAATTACCTAGGGAGCAGCTCCCCCTCCCACACTCCTCTCCCCTGGGGGCTCCAATGCAATGGGTTTTGAAGTGAATTGAGAGTTGCTGATCAACAGCCCCTTAACCCCACAAATGTTTCCAAGTCTCTCTCCTGCCAGGTGGGGCTGGCCTGGGGTCACGTGGACCCTCTGAGGTAGACCTCATTCCCAGGAATAGGCTTCTCCCGCCCTGCCCTGCCCGTCCACAGTCCTGAAGAATTTATAGCCCTGTGAACAACCATCCACTTCCCCAAAAAAGGCCCTTGGGGAAATCCCGCCCAGGGCCAGGCTGGTGATTCAAGCCTAAAGCAGTGAGGACAATAGGCCCCGAGCCTGGAGCCTGACGGGGGCCCTCTGCCTCCTAAGATCAAAGGTGCTCCTGGGGCTGAGTGATCCTGGGCCAGGAGGGGGGGGTGGGGGGGGGAGCTCTACCCAAGGAGGAAGCCCCTTTACCCAGGTAGTTCTTGGGGAGGCGATCCCTTTTCAGAGGTCCCGAGCCTAGGTTCAAAGGCTGGTGGGGGCTGAGCAGTTGGCAACAGCAGGGGAAGGGCCTAGATCAGAAAATGGGGGCTTCCTGTTGAGGGAGGGGGGCCCACTGCCTGGCTCCCCATCCCCATCCCTCTTCCTCACCCAAGTCTGAGATTCCCAAACTGCCTCGGAGGCTCGCACCCCATGCGCAGTGAGGAGGAGAGAGGAGAGCTGTCAGAGGCGCGAAGGAGACCAGAGGCGTTGCCGCGGGGGACGCACAGCTCCGCACCCTCCGAAGACAAGAGGCAGCTTCCTCCCTGCGGCCCCCACCCCTGCCCCGTCGCCCCAAAGGCTAGGCCTCCCTCAAGGAGCTCGTCTCTCCCTAAACTCGTCGGGAGATCCTGGCGCAGGAGAGAACTAGGGCTCCATTCAGACACCATCTCTTCTTTCCCTCTCATCTCAGGGGTGGCGGTGGCTCCACAGGACCCGGGCCCCCCGCCCTGACCCCGCAGGTTGCGCTCTCACGGAGCCCCTTTGCAATTCATTTCTCAATTCTGCCCCCCCCCCGCCCCCCTCCTGCTCTGGGCATCGCATGGACACTCACGGTAACTTAGGGGCGTCTTCACTCTGTTGAAAGAAGGGTCTTTGTTCTGCTTGGAAATTAAGTTCTTAGGGAGCAGCCTGGGAGGAAAGAGAAAACGAAATGGGACAGAGGATCAGCGGCCACTGCCTGGGAAAGAGACGCAACCCCCCGAGTGGGGACGCCGGATTGAGCGCACACCAACGCGCATCCCTCAACTCCGTCCTCCCTCCCAGGCTACCTCTACCGCCCGCCCCAACCCTAGGCGTCCCGAGGCCGCG
Organism: Myotis lucifugus; assembly: GCF_000147115.1. Lineage (NCBI taxonomy): Eukaryota > Metazoa > Chordata > Mammalia > Chiroptera > Vespertilionidae > Myotis > Myotis lucifugus. Next base: position 3,644,570 of record NW_005871147.1, on the reverse strand, counting down.
GACGCTCCCTGAGGCCCCCACGGGCTTCTCTAGAGGCTAGAGCGCCTGCTCCGGGGCCGCGCAAAATGATCCAAGTCAGGAATTCGGGCGCCTTGCATGGCTCAAGGACCTTGTGATGTTGCTACCCTCCTCCATCACTATGTACTCTGTGCAACTGCCCGGTGAGCGGGATAGGGGGTTAGGGGGGGCTGCACCTTTGAGGAAGAGAAACAAAAACGGTAGGGGTGCCTCTTGCTCAACATGTTTCTGAAGTTGGGAGAAATATGGTTTCATGACAATCAGAGGAGAGGTTCTGCCAGGGAGGAGAATCATATTACTCCGGCCGATGATCACGGGCTCCCACTCCTAACCGTTTCCCCCTATTATGTCCCAACCCATAGCTGCCCCGGCACT
>NW_005871147.1:3641818-3643578 GCF_000147115.1 Myotis lucifugus | reverse complement strand
TGCCGGGCGACCCGGCTGAGCGAGCTCGTAGGCGATCACGACCGGCCACGTGCTGTGCGGGGGAAGCGGGTGGCCGCGGGTGCGCGGCGGCCCCGGGCGAGAGGAGCGCGCGGGGCCGTGGGGAGGATGCTTCTCCCGCCGCCTTGACGCGCGCTCTGCTTCTCGCCCTCATCGGCGTCGCAGGCGGTTCCCGGTGCCCCCCGTTTATGGCTGTGCGCCCCGCGGGGCTGGGGGCTGGGGGCTGACCCTTCCTCTCCGCCCGGAGCTACGGCAACACATTGGGTGTGGCGGGGCCTTGGCACCCCCGCCCCCGACCCTGAGTTCCTCGTCCCCGGGGGCTGCCCCCTTCCCGCGCCTCCCGCCTCCCCGCCTCCCCGCGCTGTGTCCGGAGCCCGGCTGGGGACACCCGGAGACCCGAGGTCCCCGGTTGAGCCGGTCTTTCCGGCCGGGGTGATTTTCGTTTAAAGATTAATGGTGAGGCCAAGCTCTTAATTATTCTCCTAGGTGGGAGGCGGCAGGAGAAATGTGTTAATATTTGATAAGGAACTGAAGGCGCTTCCAGCGGCGGGGCGCGGGGACCGGGAAGCACCTTTTCTACGACCTCCCGGGGCCCACCTCCTTCCCGAAGCCCCCGAAGCCCGTCCCCGGCTCAGCTCCCCCTAAACCATGGTCCTGGGTGCCATCCGACCAAACCTCCTCTCCAAAGGCAGGTGCCCCTCCCTTCGAGCGCGGAGTGGGGGCCGAGGGAGCCTCTGCAGCAGGGGGAGCGGGTGCGGGACGGGGCGCAGGACAGCCTGGCCGCCTGGGGGAGAAGGGCCCGGTTGAGGGGCATCTTGCAGCGACACTCGGGAGAGGAGGAAAGAGAAAAAAGGCAGTGAAGGGGTTCAGAGCAGGACTCCCCACGATGTGCCGCTTGGGCCTGTGAATGATCTTGAGCTGAAGGCAATCGCAAAACTGTTACCTCTCCCTGGAAGACTCTAAATTGGGGCCTTACCAATCAGAAGAGTCATTACCAGAACTGACCTTTTAGGACTTAGCTCTGAGGCAGGGCAGACTTCTAACTACTGAGCATCTGCTCTTCTTACTGTTCTGGGTGTGGACTGCCTCCCCTCGGAAGCCCCAAGGCGCCTTACCTCATCCTTAGCCCAGAATGCCATATGGACCTCATTTTCCCTTTCGCGGAACCGCTCATGTATGTGGGGTTCCCACACGTACATATGAGATTAAACTTGGTCATTTTCTCTTGTTAATCTGTCTCAAGTCTATTTGGTGATCCGACAGCCGAAAGACCCCAGAAGGGTAGGAGGGTAGGAGGGTAGGGGAAAGTGTGTCCCTCCCTTTCACAGCAGGACTTGAACATTTCTATTTATTCATTTATTTATTAATTTCTTTTTATTGATTTTAGAGATGAAGGGGAAGGGAGAGATAGAAACATCAATGATGAGAGAGAATCATTGATTGGCTGCCTCCTGCACATCCCACACTGGGGATCGAGCCCACAACCCAGGCATGTGCCCTTGACTGGAATCGAACCTGGGACCCTTCAGTCCGCAGGCTGACGCTCTGTCCGCTGAGCCAAACCAGCCAGGGCTGAACATTTCTATTTAGAGTTGGACCTTTGAAACCTACTTAAGCAGACAGGCTCAGTAGAAAGAGGAAGGTTTTGCAATTAATTCGGGTGTTTTGTGGCTGTGTGGCCTCAGGTAACCTCTATCGCCGTTTCTCATTTACAAAGCAGGATAGTAATTAACTTCACGTGT
>NW_005871147.1:3637935-3641311 GCF_000147115.1 Myotis lucifugus | reverse complement strand
GAAGGGGTTCAGGGGTGGGACCTCAAGGCTGGGGAACAGTGGCTGGTTGATTGGCGATGTGTTAGTCTCCTCACTCTGTTCTGGTTAGGGCAGGCAGGCTAGGGGGACACTGAGGCCATATGTCACGTGTCTGAGAGTGTGTAGGAAACGTCTTTCCGGGGCCCTTTTGCCCGGGGGGGGGGGGGGGCGGGGGGGGCGAGACAGGCGGGTAACCCTCAGCTAGGGCAGCCCTCTCGTGAACGGTGAACGAATACAGGAACCTGAGCGGGTGTGCGACCTGCCACCTCTTGCCTAAAAGCCAGCTCTCTACCCTCGGCCCACAGACAGACCTGACCCCTGGCCTTGGCCCCATCAACATTGTGTTTTCCTGGCTCCTGCCTCCTGAAGAGGGTAGTTACAAGAGCATTCATCCAAGCAGGTCAAAAGCTTCTATGATTAAGACAGTGGATCAGAGGTTACCATTACAAACGCAGGAGCCGTAGCTGGCAGGAAAGAGCAAATTCCTAAGAAAGCTTAGCCTGAACCAAAGAGGCCCTGGGGAGGCTCAGAGGGGGTTCCGCCCTTCATAGCTGGCTCCCAGGACTCTGGTCTAAGGAAGGCTTCCCTTGGAGTGGCTTTCCCATGAGCCTCCAGTCGAACTTGACCTTGGAGGCCCCTTTTTCCTCCGGGACCTCTGAGAGGTGAAGACACAGGAGGATTGTAACAAGGAGCTCTTGCCGGTGCAGGTGGCCTCCCACTCATCGTCTCCTGGGACACTCACTCCTGCCTCAGGAAGAGCGTAGGGCTCAGAAGTCCGTGAACTCGCCCGCAGAGAGAGATTAAGCCAGAGGCAGAGGCAGCCAGGGGTCCGCTCCAGCGTCAGAGCTCCTGCCACCCGCAGAGGGGCCTGCATGGGGAGTGGCCGCTCGCCCTTGCAGAGTTGACCATATGGGGGTTCCAGAGGCAGCAACTCCAGGGGCAGCAGAGCCCTGTCCAGGGGAAGACGCTCAGGGACTGTCCCTCTCTGGAAGCGGCTGTCCCAGCAGGGGGCCTGGCCCCCTCCAAGAGGGCCCGGGAAGGAGGGGGGCTGATCCAGAGCTGGGGGACTTGAACACCCAAAGTGGTTCTGAGGGTCCAGGAGCAAGAGGGTGTCCAGCTTTCTGTGAGTGCTCACTCCTGGCCTCAAACTCTTCCTCCCACTCCCTAGCGAGACCCTGACCTCCTCCTGGCTCCCTCCCCACCCTGTCCCCATTCCAGGGACCCAGAGAAGGTGGGTTTGGATGGGGGGCGGCCCAGGCAAGAAGGTGGGGGGGATGGAGGGATGCTCAGAGGACTGAGCTCAGGCTGAGTGGGAAGCCGTGCTTTTCTTAGGAATTTCCTCATCCCTGAATTCTTTCCAACTCGGCTTTTGCCATCTGTGCACTTATAAGAGGCCAGAGGGAGGGAGGCAAGGGAAAGGGAAGGGCTCAGCAGGGACTTGGCTGAGTTCCAGGCTACCTGCAACGCGCCTGCCATCTCATTTAGTCCTCCCCCCAGCCCAGTGAGGTGGGTGGTGGTGTTCCACTTTACAGATGGTAAAACTGAGGCTTAGCGAGATTAAGTGACTTGCTCCTAAACCCACAGCTCCTCAGCCAGAATTCCAGCTCCAGCTCCGGATCAAATGCTTTGTCCACCCTGCTGGTCCAGCCTTTTAAAAAATATATATTTATCGATAGGCTTTAATTAGAGCAGGTTTAGGGTTACAGAAAACTGAGCAGAAAGCAGAGGGCTCCCGTGTGCTCCTTCTGCCCCTGCACAGTCTCCCCTCTTGTCAACATCTTGCATTTGTGTGGCATGTTTGTGGTGCAGCCTTTCTGCAGAGATGCTGGTTCTACCAGCCTGAGGCAGAGCCGGGGTGAGAACCTGCGTCTCTCTGGTCCCCAAACTCAGGAGTGTGGGGAGGTGGGACAGGGGCACAGGCTTGGCTGTCTTCCTTGCTGTGGGGCTGTGAAAGTTTAGCCAAGAATGGGTCTTACTAACAGAAGAGGGAGGGGCCAACCTAATCTCCTGGAGGCATCGCCCCCTCCCTTGGTCAACTCTGGGAAGGCAGCCAGAACCTGGCTCTGTTGTCCTAATCCCCCTCCTCCCCTCTCACCTCCCTTCCAGGTTTGGGTTGGAGGAGGGAGGGGGAGGCTGATGAGAAACCTGGGGGCCTTGGGGCCCTGCCTGCCCGAGAAAGGAGAACCCCGGAACCCGTGTCTTGGGGAAGGATGACCAGCAGATTAGTCACAATTCTTGCGCTGCCTTCTTGCCCCATCCCCACCCACAGTTTCTTCTTAAGTGTCCTTTCCTAGGAACACGCCACCCCAACCCCAGGGGGGCTCTGACTCCAGGGAGATTTGCAGCCTCTGACCCCCTGTGCATGCACACGCGCACACACACACACACACACTGGGTGTGGCTTGTGTGCACACAGTTCACGTGCGCTCCTAGGGGCCTATGGGTGCACAGGTGCACGGACACAAGCACACAGGCCTCACTCCTGCCTCTCTCTGCTCCAGAGTCACACTGGTGCTACGCGGTTCAAGCCAAGGACTCCGAAAACTGCGTGGGTAAGTCCAGCGAGCCTGGGAGACACAAGGATGGTGGGAAGGACGAAGGACAAGGGTGCCCCGCCAGCCACATAGCAGCTCTGAACACAGGCACACACGCGTGCGGTATACACCCCTGGGCTCGGGGGGCCCTACCCTGGCACCCCCATCACTGTCATCCGGAGGGGGCGTCCCCTGGGATGTCATTGGCAGCAGCAGATGGAGAGACATTGGACTCTTTCGAGTAACAAAGTGGAGACTGGCACTTTCTACTCAAACGCGGACCGCCTTCCAGCCGCTGCTTTGGTCCTGCCTCTGCCCACGGTCACCAGGGTTCAGGCACCAGGCTCCTCCCTGGGTCACATCCCACCTCCAGCCCTTCCAGGGGACCCCCTCCTCACCTGCCCAGAGCCCTCCCATCCCCCTTTGAACTCCATCACACAGGTTATCACCACATTTCTCCCCTCACAGCCCAGCAGCCTGAGGCTGTCCCCTCCCCCAGAGCTCACAGCCACCTACTGGCCACCCTGTTCCCACCCTGTCCCACATCACTGCCCGGCCCGAGGCCTTGCCACACGTGAGCTGGGTGCTTGGTCCCGACCTCCAAGGAGCAGAGGAGGCCACAGCCTGGCGCCAGGCACCCCGACTCAGCCCGTCTTCTCTCCCTGCTCAGCGCCGGACCAGTGGGGTGGGCAATGCCGGAAGACCGCCAGTCCCCCATCAACATCGTCACCGCCAAGCACGGTGGACGAAGACCTGGACCCTTCTCTTCTCGGCTACGACAAGAAGCAGAAGTGGACTCTGCAAAACAATGGGCACTCAGGTGG
>NW_005871147.1:3634215-3637170 GCF_000147115.1 Myotis lucifugus | reverse complement strand
AAAAGGGGCCAGCCCCAACAGTTTCCTCTCCTTTTCTCTCACCTCCCACCAGATGCACTTCGTACTTAGAAAAGGAACAAGAACGAGGCCCAGGACCCCAAAAGACGAGATTGCGGTGCTGGCCTTCCTGGGTGGAGGGGGGGGCCCCTCCCCCCAGGGGCTGCTTCTTAGGATCCAGAGACCCGGGATTCGAGCAAAACAGGAGGGGCCTGGGGAGGCCCCCTGTTTCTCAGTGACTTGTACACCCTCCGGGGCGCAGTGGGGGGGGGGGGCTCAGAGCCTCTCAGAGTCTCAGATGCAGAAGCTGCCTGCCCTCCCTACCCCCAGACCAGGAGAACACATTGGGGTCACCACCAGCTCCCCACAAGCCCCTCTCAAGCTCCCTCCCCTCCTGTTCCAGGCTGGATCCAAGAATGAGGGCTTCCAGCCGCTGGTGGAGGCCTTGTCTGCTATTCCCAGACCCAGTGAGTCAGGAAGTCCAGGAGGGGGAGCCTGGGGGTGATGGGAGGGGGGGGACTTGTTCCTCCAAAGGGGGCCGGGCTCTCAGAGGGAGGTGTGTGAGGGGGGATCAGCGGCTCGAGAACCCCCTCTTCCCCTCCACTGACAGCGCCCTTTCCCCACCCCCACCAGTGATGAGCACCGCAATGACCAAGAGCATCAGCCTGTTTGACCTGCTCCCTAAGCAGGAGAAACTGAGGCACTACTACCGCTACCTGGGCTCGCTCACCACGCCGGGCTGCGAGGAGAAGGTTGTCTGGACTGTGTTTGCGGAGCCCATTCAACTCCACATGGACCAGGTACACAGGTCCCGGCTGAGGGTGCAGCTTCCACTGCTCAGCTCCCCAAAACCATTTCTCTGGATCCCCCCAGAGTCCCCTGAGCTGGGGTGGGGCATCCCAGGGAGCTGAGGGCCTGCTGGCTGAATCCACAGACACTCCCTGCTGGAGACAGGCAAGAAAGGTCCCAGCCGTCCCATCTCTGGGTTCAGGGCTGGAGGGGAGAGGCTGCGGCGGGGGTGTCAGAAAAAGGCTGCACCCTGGAAAGGAGGTGGGAGTCGCCGGCTGAGGGCAGGGGACTTGTGTCCTGGGGAGAGGCGCCTGCGTGGGAGGGCCCGGCCGGCCGGTCAGGAGCAGCGGAGAGAGGGTCGGTGTAGCCACAGTGGGAAAACAGGTCGTTCCTTCCACAGACGGTCCTCCAGTCCCTATAACACACGAGCCTCTGGGGATCCAGCAGTGAGTCAGTCCCTGCCCTCCTGGTATTTTGTTCCCAGACGGTGGTTCTCAAAGAGTGGTCCCTGGGCCCATGGCATCTACATCGTCTGGGGACTTGCTGGACATTCAAATTCTCAGGCCTCACTCCTTACTGAATCAGAAAGTCTGGGGGTGCAGCCTGGCAGTGCAGTAAGCCCCCAGGTGACATGCATGCATGCGCAAGTCCCAGGACCATGGTTCTACGGTAACAGTAGTTGTGATCATGGGCCCTCAGAGCTGTCCACTTGGCTCAGGGAGGCTAATGGGAATTGAGCGCCACCACTGCCCAGCACTTTACATCGCATTCTTATCCACATGGAAACCTGAGAGGTAGGGCTCAGAGAGGCAAGGTGACCGGCCTGGGGTCACACAGCAGGGCGACCGGCTCCACCTGTCCCTGCCCCTCTGCAGATCCTTGCATTCTCTGAGAAGCTGTACTATGACAACAACCAGAAGATGACGGACAACGTCAGGCCCCTGCAACCCCGGGGGCAGCGCCCGGTGTTCAGGTCCCAGGCCCCCGGCCGACTGCTGCCCTTGCCGCTGCCCGCTCTGCTGGCCCCCACACTCACCTGCCTGGCGGCTGGCTTCCTCCGATGATGGCTCACCTCGGGACACTTTCCTCTGACCTCTGCCCTCAGAGGGCTTGGGGCTCCCTTCCTCTGCTTCCCAGGTTGGACTTGGATGATGATTGAAAGAAATACAGATATATTTTTAGAGAAACCTTTCTCAGGTCTGTTTTGAGCTCCCACAACTACCCCGGCCCCGTTCCCCTCAACCTACCCCAGTTCCCGGGCAGGGACCTTAGGACCTGGACATGCCTTCGGAGCAGGGACCGCGTGGGTGTGAACTCCCTGTCTGCACCCCACGTGGAGGGATGCAAAGGCGCCTGGGAGCTCCCGCACAGTGAAAGCACAGAGGCCATGCAGAGCCCACGGAGACCCCAGCCAGCGCCCTCTCCTCTGTGCCAGCGCCCTCTCCTCTGTGCCAGCGCCCTCTCCTCTGTGCCAGCGCCCTCTCCTCTGTGCCAGCGCCCTCTCCTCGGTGCTGGGCGCGGTGGGCGACAAGAGTTCATTCATTTTCCGAAATACTTCTTGAGTGTCTATGTTCTGGACACTGGGATGTGGCAGGGAAGGAGACAGATGAAAACGCCTGCCCTCCTGGAGTTCCCATCAATAAAACAGACACGTTGTACGACGTCTCAGAAGGCAGTGCGTGCCGTGGAGAAAGCCCGGGCAGGAAGGTGGGCAGGGAGGGCCTCATGGGGAGGGACATCCGGGGGACCTGAAGGAGGCCAGGGAGGCCATCTGGAGCCGCCCGTGTTCAGGCCAGAGGAGGAGGAGGAGGAGGAGGAGGATGGAGAAAAGAGATTGGGGGGGGGTGCGCAAGAGGGAGAGGCTGTCTGAGGGGGGGCCTCGAAGTGGGGGGGCCTTACAGTAGGATATTTTAGGGATGCTGGTGTTGGGCAAGAGAGACCGGGAGCCGCCAGAGGGTCTTTGCTTTGTGGAGCTGGGGCTGCAGGGTGAGGCGCACGGGGTGCAGGTGGGGTGCTGTAGTAGCCCAGGAGCTGATGGGTCAGAAAAGGACGGAGAGGAGAGGGAGTCACAGGTGAATCCAAGGGTCCCTGGCTTGCACTCGGGAGTTGTCAGTGAAGCCCTCCACCACTCTCCCCACCCCTCCCCTCCAGTGCGTCTCTAATGATTTT